>NW_010357131.1:19167-52234 GCF_000414095.1 Morus notabilis
TATATATATATATATATATATATATAGACACACACACTAACCGAACAAGAACAACTCCCCCTAAAGATTTGGCCACTTAACTTCTTCTCTTTGGATTTTGCACCTTACCTCCTGATTCTCATTCCCTTTTTCCCCCACTCAAAACAACATTTAGAATTTTGTTCAAAACCAACTAATTTTAACCGTACCATGTTCTAGCTCCCTATATATACATACACACAAACATAATACACATGCACATATGCATGTGAAGCTTATAAGCTATATTTGCATGCATTAGAGAGTTTGATATTTTCTTTTCACATATAAACATACATACATATCTAAGTAATGGGTAGGGAAATCCATGATCAAACTCATGCCGTTGTTCATTCCTCCATTGCCCTTTTGCAAGAGAGATTCAGACAGTTGCAGAGAGTGAAGGAAGTGAGAGAGGAAAGAGAGCTTCTGAGAATTCTCTCCGAGCATAACATTAATAATAATAATAATCTCATGAATAACCCCACCATGATTTGTGAGCCCTTAAGGTTGGTTTTCCACTCTGATCATCATCATCATCATCATCATCTGATCTTTCCACAAATTAGGTCATCGCCAAGTGCTCCACAAGTTTCTCTTTCGCTCTGGCCGGCCTTGCAGTGCAGCAGCAGCGCCTCTGAAGATCAGTACTATTGTAGCAGCATTAACGATCAGACGCCGCTCTTGATGATGAAATTATGGCCGTTGGATACTCATGCACCGGCGGAGTTTTCGGAAGCCTCATCGGATAAATCCCACTTAGATTCTGATCCTGATCATGACTATTCTGATGTTGACACTTCTCTTCATCTGTAAATCAATTAATATTACCTTGTTTTGTTCCTTTGAAAAGTTGATGGAAAGTTTTACTTTTACACTGAATCTCTCTCTCTTTTCTGCGTGATAAATAACAATTAAAAAGAAAAAGCAAATTATATACCTACCGTGAGGATTGTGACCATCCACGTACATACTACTTATATTCTAATTCGTAACGAAAAATGAGGGAGAAAATCATTTCATATTACTTATCGAATCTGGCCACTAGTAATATAACATGTGAAGCAATTTAAACGGCCTTGTTTTAGATATGTTATATCATAATCTCATAGTCAAATGTCATATATATACAATGGATAGCAGAAATTGGAGGAAATAATGAGCTAAAATAGACTTATTAGACAAATAACAAAGATTTTAGTTATGTTAGACTACTGTAGGGCACTGGAGTGGTGATTATCAAATCCTGAGGGAAACAGAGCAAGTGGGGCAATGTGGTCTTTGTTCCTAAGTGCAAATGTGACATGAAATGTGAGTATAGTACTTGTGTGCGTTTTGGAATACACGACCCTTTTGCAAGATATTGCTAGCTACAAGCTAACGAAAATCCTTTATTTCATTATTTTGAACCAAAAAAAAAAAAAAAATTTGACGGTAGGGTAGATAAGGTTGTATTTTGAACTGTAAGATTTCTATCACTTTCTGTAGTTTTACACACTTCTACAGTTTAATGTAATTTTAATAAAATCTAAAACATGCATTTTATTTTAATGTAATTTCGAGCAAATCTAACATTAGAAATATACTATCACCAAATCTAACATTAGACATATGAACTATGCAATAGGATATATGATGAGATTTTAGGAGATTAGTAGAGAATTGTTTGTGATTCTTTCCTTTTTTTAGTCTGATTACCATAGCTGTAAGATCGAGCTTAATTGTGGGTATAATTGGATATGATTGTATGGCTATAAATGTGAATGATTATAGGTGATTGTATAGCTTAATTATAGGAAATGCTCCTCTATATATTGATTGTATATTGACAGAATTGATATGAATGAAAAATATTATTCGTTATCCCTTTGAAGTATATACTCTACCATAAAATGCTCTAATTAAGCATTAATTACATTTGACTTTCCTTTACTAAAATTTATAACTTTTATTGGCATTTAATCTCCTTGCTCTTTTATCTTAAATTTAAGGACTCTTTCCTTGATTTAATTGGGGTTTCTTGCCAATTACGAGTGTTTTCATGTTCTTACAGATGGGCATAGAATATTAAAAGGTGATTACTTTCCACTTTTGCTCATCTGTTTCCTTGCCAAGAAGGACATATCTTGATACACTTATGTGAAGAGATGAATCAAAATATCCAGATTGATCTTCTTTTATCATGGGAATAAAATCCACGGTATCAAATTCTACAAATCAAGAAATAAAATATGCCTCCTTTGAAGATTCAAGTCGGTCAATTCTAATTATTAAAAACTTTCCCAAATGGGTTTGGAATATAATTATGTAATTTAGGCAATCTTGAGAGAAAAGACAAAGCGAATATTAAGTGCCTTAGGACTGAAGTAACGCGTATAGATTATGCTTCAAGCCCTCAACTTTCTATAAGACTACGAATATATTATTATAATTTTCTTCAGAAAAAATAACTCTCCTCGTCGGCATTGAACTGTGCATGCCCAATTCCAAGTGTTGCTTGAAGATCTTGCTGTTTTTAGAGTGCTATGGCAACGACTTTGCTAAGGATTTTGTTCCCTCTGCTCCTTTTGACTCTAAATCCTAAAAGATCTGGTAAGCTCATCTTCATAATCCACGAAGCTCCAAATCTTATCAGTCATTAATTTGTGTACATTAAGACTCCGTTTATTTCACCGATTTGAGTTTAGAATTTGAGTTTTGCTACAGTAAAAAGCTCTCAGAAACAGTCACATCTAACTTTTTTGTTACAGTAAAAAATTTTCACATAAAATCACATCTCAACTCGAATCAGTGAACTAAATATGCCTTAATTTTCAATGAGCTCAATTAATTTACATATCCCATTTGGCTTGTAGCCTTCAACGCTCATAAGTAGCTTTTGGATTGACAACACTTGTTCAATTTTTAGTGTTTAGATATGTCACGTTATTTTTTGAAAAAGCATCTAGAGGTTAGTCAGAAAAAAATCTAAATTTTTTAATTAGCGTGGTATAATACAATTTGTTAGGCTAAGGACACAAAAATAGAACATAGAATCAAAACATATGAGACAATTAGGGAATTTGTGTTAGTTTACCAATTCATCCTAAAAGCTTAAGGTGTTAGGAGGTGGGCCAACAATAGTTTTAATGTTTTATACTTTAACACTCCCCTTCACGTGTGGATTGGACAAAGGGCAATCGTGTGGGTAAATTAATTGTAAAGCCCAACGTGAATATTAAAGCTGAGATATATTAAAGACCAATATATGACAAATTTCAATGGGGATAAATAGTGCAATTACAGGGGTTTGAATTCAGGACCTCCCGTTCTGATACTATGTTAGTTTATCAATTCATCCTAAAAGCTTAAGCTGTTAGAAGGTAAGCCAATAATAATTTTATATTTTAACAATCTGCTCCTTAATTCAAGTCATTAGTGTTTTGCGCCATTCTCTTAGAAATTTATGCTCTTTCTTAAATTGATATTTAGATACAAAATAAGAGAAGACAAATGGAAAAATTTTATAGTATTTAAAGAGGCCCCATTTTAACAAGGAGGGTGGAAGCAATTCCTCTGGATTTCTGATCATAATGCATTATTTTTGATACATCATTGAAAGGTGGGCAATATATGGAGGAATGGTGCGTAGTAGATGAGCAGACCCCGGAAGAGGAGTTGCAAAAGGCCCTTGATTGGGCTTGCCAAAAGGGAGGAGCGGATTGCAGTAAGATACAAGTGGGCCAACCTTGCTATTTGCCCAACACGTTGAAGGACCACGCCGCTTTTGCCTTCAACGATTACTATCAGAAGTTCAAGCACAAAGGAGGATCTTGCTACTTCAATGCTGCCGCCATGGTTACTGCTCTTAATCCGAGTTAAGTTTCCACATAACTCATTGAAATGATCTTGACTAGCCATGTTGATCATGATGACGTTTTCCAAGTAAATTTATCATCAAAAACTTTGGGTTATCTTTTCCAAGTAAGTAAATATTCGTGATTTTTTTTTAATTAATCTTTTACCTTATTTGGTGGCAGGTCACGATTCGTGCAAGTTTGATTATGTTCCTTAACTTCAAAATAAGTGCTGAGAGATCATGAAACCTTGTTCTATGTTATTTTCATTAATATGTTATTTCCATTGGGGAAAATTGGGCCCAACTTTACTTGCTGTATTTGCTCACTCATTTTTGTTTTTGATTACTATTGTTGTCATTGTCTAAGAGTGGGATATTTGGTTTGAGTTATCATCATTGGTCCTCTTGCTTTTCCCCCATAGTGGCAAGAAATTGAGGTTAGAAGTATCTAGTTCCACTTTGAAGAGAAAATGGCGGATTGGGGTGCTTCATGAGTCATGTCTGTGAGCAGTGGCAGAGCCAACATTTCATTTCAGTTGAAGCGTACATTAAATTTTTTTAATAAATTATTTTAATGGGGCATATAAGAAAATATATTTATTTTAGTGAGAGCATATATTATTTCAGTGAGAATTTAAGTGTAAAATTTTAAAATTTTTAAAGGTAATATTTTTTTAAAAAAAATTTGAGTGAGCCCCCCTACTGAGTTGTACTTAAATCTATCACTGTCTGTAACCACCATCGCTTTTACACTGGGATTACTGTGTGCTTGCTTTCTCAAGTAGGATACTAGCTAGTTTGTGTTTATCATTGTTTTATATGATTGTATAATGGCCTAAATTTTTTTTAAAAACGCTTTTTTTTTTTTAGAGTTTTTGGTAAGACTATATAACATATACATTTGCATTAAATAAAAGAAGATGGAGGGGACATTATCGCTTTCACATTGAAAGCCAATTATATAGATATAGATTGGAAGTGAAAAGCAATGCCACTATATATATATATATATATATATATATGTATATGTATATGTATATGTATTCGCTTTCACATTGGGAGCCAACAATTATGACATAGAGATTGGAAGATAAATAGCAGTATAGCACATTGCGATCTCATACAGAGAATCGCCCAAAAAGTGTGCCACCAAGATATAACTTGACAATGACCATGTCTCATATTGGCATCGTGGCCATCTTGATATATATATATATATATATATATATATATATAGCTGTATCTATCCATCTATCTTTTGCTATCTCTGCCAAATCTAACACGCGCCCCAAGTTTCTTTTATTTCAATTTCATGGGAAGTTGTGGAAATATACATGATCTGACTGATCCAATTACCTATGATCAGTGATGATCACACACATGCACACGTAAATTTTCTATATCTCAAACACAAATCATAGGAAAGGAATCAAGGATTAACATTTTAATTAATGTGTCAATAGATACATTGATCTACTTCTTACTTTGAGTTTGGATCAAATCTCGTACTATCATGAATAACATAAACAAATAGTTGAATGTCTGTTTTATCAAGTTATATTACAGTTTTTTTTGCTGAGTAAGTATTTACCGAGGTTTCAAATGTAATGTCGTTCAAAAATATGGATATTAGATATTTCTTCCATTAATGTTTATAAAAGATATCTTGGTTTTCTTAGAAAAAAGGAAGAAGAATGAACCATAAGTTGCAAAAAAACATATAGGTATTTAGACGGTAAGATCATCGATATTCTATCGCTGCTTTGAGAAAAAAAAAAAATATATAAATATATAATAATTGATAAGTTACCAATCGGTGAAATATTGAACAACGTTATCCGTTAGACTATTATGTTTCATTTAAGTACTTTTTGAAACAAAAGAAAAATAAATAATCACTCTACACACGAGCTGAGTAACTTCGTCTAGGAGATAATAATAATTTGACCAAAAAAAAAAGGAGAAAATAAATGAGATTTATGTATACATATGCATATACATATAGATAAAGTATCATATAGATCGTAAATATAATTTTTTTATAATATCATATGATTATTTTTGTAACACTCAATGTTACATGCGTTATATCATATTTTTTAAATTTTAATAAAAATCAACAGTCTGTTACACACGTTTATAAATGATATTACACAGATATAAAAATAATAATAATAATAAACAAACCTTACTGGTGCGGCTTCCTATATATATTTATGAAGCCGGTGGCTTTTTTTTTTTTCCTCTTCAAATAAATGTATGACCAGTGCCAGTTGTTGACGAGTGGCAACTCATCCGACCATAACAGCTAGGGCTGTTCATAAACTCGAACAACCCGTAAATTCAACCCACTCCGTCCCAATTTAAATAAAAAAAAAAATAACCCGTAACATTATTTTTAAATTTTCGGCCCATTCTGGGCCGAAATGTTTGGGACGGATTACGGGTTGGGCCCATAACAACCTGCAATCCCCAACCCAACCCGCACAACATACCCTCAAGCTTTCGGTCTAAGCCCAACCTGCTCAAGTTCTACCCTAGGCTCGCTGACATTAGGTAAGACAATAATTTGTATGTATCTTAATCTATTTTATTATATGAACTCTAAACTATCTAAATTATTACTTAAGCTATTTTCATTTCTCTTGTAGATAACTCAACTTCATGTCCTATTACAACCATTGAGGAGTCTATGAGTGTGGATTGATAAAGATGGTTGATGTTGCAATGCTTGTTTTGAATGGATTTGAATTAAGATTTAAGCCTCTATGTTTGCTTTGCTTAAGCTATTTGTTTTATGTTAAGACTAATTTATAAGTGTAGACTAATTTATGTTTACTTTGTATTTGATGTTGAATGGACTATTTTGCTTCATGTTTGATGTTAGATGGACTGATAAAGATTGTTGTTATTTCTATTTAATGATGAAATTTGAATATTATATTGAACTTTAAGTCTTTAATTTTTTGAATGTTGAAACCGACCGCCCAACCCACCCCGCACTGCCCCAACCAAACCCGAATATCGTTGGGTTGTGAAATTTTTCTAGCATCATTGGGGCCAAATATGTGCAACCCGCACCTTTTGAGACGGAAAAAAAAAATCTTACTCCGCACCAACTCAATCTATGAACAGCCCTGATAACCATGGCTTAAGTGGCCTAGGGAAAAAAAAAAAAAAAAAAGATTCCTTTTATAGTCTGGTTTCTAGTTTCTGCTTGGCAAAAAGTACTTTCGTTAGTGTCTCTGAGTGAGTTTGCAATTTGCAAACTATAAAACATTTTTATTTGGGCATGCATAGCATTAATAGCATTGCTGTTAGTTTTGTATATTTATATATTTACTCTGAATGCATTGCAGTTAGTTGGCACTTCGCCAAGACACATTTCACCTACCGCACTAATGGCCCGCCACCACATCAAAGATCTTGCGAATTAAAGGTGGTCACAAACCTAAAACTACCCACTTTAATCATTCACTTTAATCATATCCTTGTCTTTGTTTTTTTTTTTTTTTTCCCAACTTTCACACCATCTAAATAACGCCTCATTCAGTTTATAGATTTAATTTTTTAATTTAAATTAAGATATAATTTTATATAAAAAATTTTTATAAAAATTTTTAACGGTAATAAAATTAAGACTTCACTCATTTCACCTATTTGAGTTTTATTACAGTAAAAAACTCTCAGAAATAGTTACATTTAACTTTTTTACTACAGTAAAAAGTTTTCATATAAAATCACATCTCAATTCGAATTAAAAACTCAAATTAATGTACTAAACAGACTTTAAAATTAAAATTTTAAATTAATAAAATAAATGAGATCTAAAACACTTCAAATAATGCTCATGATGATTTCTTCTTTTATTTAAGCAATATTAATTTATAGGACTTATTTGTGTAGGTAATGGACTAATGGGTCATCATGAATTCCACCACATTTATCATGGACTAAAGAGAGAGAAATTTAGGCATAATTTATTTTATTAATTTAAATTTTATTATAGTAAAATTTTTTTAAAAATAATTATATTTAATTTTTTTATTATAATAAAAAAAATTTATATAAAATTATATCTTAATTTAAATTAAAAACTCATGGATATTAACTTGTTTACTTCTAACACCACACCTCATTGAATGATAGAATTTAAGGGGTTGTTCTTTTGAAGTGTAACTTGAGTGTAGTTTTTGAGTTGAATTTGAGTTATAATTTGAGTTGAAGTTAGAATTTAAATAAAATTGAATAAAATTGAATAAAATTAAAACTTAAAAAAACGTGAATTTAAATAAAATTAAAATTAAAATTATCTTTTTTAAAATTTTTTAGACAAAAGAACATGCCTTAAATCCTCACCTTATCTGACTGAGGGGACCTTTCTTTGTCTTGGGACAAGAAACCATTGCCTCTTCCCATAAAATAAAATTAAAAAAAAAAATCACTTTGATTTCTTCTTGGCTAGGGTCTCTCTATCTCTCTCTCTTTGATCAGTATGAGAGTTAAATGCTGAAGCTGAGATGAGGCAGGCCTCCATTTAATACAATCTAATACGTAAGGATCTTTTCTTCTGTACGAGTGTTTGAGCTTCCACGGCCTTGCCTTTCACCACTTGTCAAGAAATCTCCATCACCAAAATTTGGGGAATTCAAGGAAAACCAAAAAAAAAAAAAACCCCAGAAAAAAGATAGCCTTTTTTTTTCTATTTTATTTTTTATTTTATTGTTTTAGTCGTGTCTATTTAAGCAGCGGGGAAGTCTATGTTGGGCAGTTGAGTTCTTCATCCGACAGTGTACTAGGGAAATACTAAGGCAGCTGATTTATTTCTGTGTTTGAGGAGCCTTTTTTTTTTTTTTTAAGAAAAAAAAGAAATTTCATTTTCATTTTCTCTTGTATTTTTTTTTGGGGGGGTGAAGAAATATGAGCTACTTGGGTGTTGGTGTTAGTCCTGGGAATGTACCAGTATATCACATGACAGATTCAAGAGTTGTGGATCGGAGAGTGAGAATGGCCGAGTTAGTGTTGAGATGTCTCATCTCTGTTCTTGGAATTGTCGCTTGTGTTCTTGTGGCCACAGATACACAAGTGAAAGAGATCTTCTCAATCCAGAAGAAGGCCAAGTTTACAGACATGAAAGCACTTGTGTATGAAATTTATGATAATCCACAACTCTTTGTTTTCTTTCTTCTTTTTTTTTTTTTTTTGAGATTTTTTTAATATTTGGGGGTGTTTTTGAACAGATTTTTGGCGACAGCAAATGGGATTGTTGCAGCTTACTCTTTGGTGCAGGCTTTGCGTTGTGTAGTGAGCATGGTTAGGGGAAATGTGATCTTTAGCAAGCCTTTAGCTTGGGTCATTTTCTCTGGTGATCAGGTACGTTATATCAAATTCATTGCTCCTAAATTTAAAGCTTTTGTGTTTTTTTTTTCTTTTTCCTTCTTCTTTTTGGGCTGCTTCGTTTTCAAGGCATTTAATTTTCACATGTCCTACATGTTTCTATCTACTGTAGTTCTTTCCGAATGTTTATTATCAAAGTTCTTCTATGCTTTACAAAATCTCTCCAATTAACACGGCTTCGTTTTTACAGTCATATTTATGATAGAAGGTAGGCCAGCATTGTAAAATTCCATACTATTTAAATAATGCTCTCAGTGCCTTAATCTGAGAGGGTGTGAACTAATATATATATATATATATATATGTATATATATATATATATATATATATAACAAGAAAAATAGTTTAAGCTGATACGGCGTGGGTTAAAATTAATTTTGACTTTCTAATAATTAAAAGGCTTGATCTCACCAATACACCTTGAATTTTAGGGTTAATTTTAGGGTTATTCTCAATTTTGCTCATTGAATTTATTCTTGTTAAAATAAAACCAAAAAAGAGGAGTTACTCGTCATGTGGGCTTTTTTGTTGTTGTTGTTAGTTTTAATAAAAATTTTAACAGAAAAACCGTGTGACCGCTCTACCTCCTTTTTCTCTGTCTAGTTAGAACTTTTTTGTCTGTTTATAATAAAAGTTTTGACAAAACGGTTAAGTGGTACCGATTCAAAATTTAAGAAACAAAGTGAGAGTTTTCAAAGCTAAGATAGATTGGAAATGACGTTAAAATTCATGAATAAAAGCGAGAATAATTCTAATTAAAAAATTCAGGAGAATTGTACTAAATTCTTTAGCTTTCATTTTTTGCATGTAATGGGGAAAATGGTCCTGCCCCTTGGATATGTCAATTTCTTGTGTGACTGCAAAAAAATAACCTATGTGAACAGCTATTCATCGGTATCAGACCATAAGGTCCTGCATATTTATATGTTGAGCATATTAAGGTAGAACTTGTTTCAAATCATGGAAGAAAGATTTTTTTTTTTTTTTTTTTTTTTTTTTTTTTTTTTTAAAAAGGGGAGATTTTGGAATATTTCCATTGTGATTATCTCATCCTAATCCGTATATAATGTTGATATTCTGATAGTGAAGACCGGGAAAACTCTGTTTTATCATGCAATGTGGACAAACTTTGTAATATTGCTTGCATTTCTTACTACGGTTGTCATAATTCTAAAGTTGTGGTGGTTGTGTCTTTACGTGAAAATTATGCATGAAAAGACTGCACATATGGCAAAAGCTACTTGTGGCCATTAATTAGTTTGATGCATATGGATTTACCCCCCGATGTGTGTTTTCAAAGTAGTGGACCACCTGTTTTTTTGTCCAAAGTAAGAATTTCCATAGGAACCCTACAATTTTCTAGAAGAAGATCATATTTCATAAGATGTTCTGAAATGTGGTCATAAATGCATTCTGAAGATCCTATGTAGGTCAGGGTTCATGACATTGTAAGTTTGGTGAACTAGGTACATGTATACTAAGCTTCGTTAGAACTTATAATTACTAATTGGCCTTCCATTTCTGAAAACTCCTGATTTCTGTAGGTCTTTTTCAATGAAAAATTAGCGATACTATTCGAACTTGAGACTTTAATCTCAGAAAATCACACTGCTTTCTGATGAATAATTGGGACGATGTTATGTGCATAGGTGATGGCTTACGTGACGGTGGCTGCAGTCGGAGCTGCTGCGCAGGCGGCAGTGTTTGCCAAGCTGGGGCAGGCGGAGCTGCAATGGATGAAAATATGCAACATGTATGATAAATTCTGCAACCAAGTCGGAGAGGGAATCGCTAGTGCTTTGTTGGTTAGCCTTAGTACGGTGGTGATCTCCGGCATCTCAGCTTTCAATCTTTTCCGTTTGTATGGCGGTAACAAGGCCAAGAGCAGCGCTAGGTGGTAGGACTTAGTGTACTTAGTTCTGTCTATTTGTCCACAACATGGTTTCTGTAATAGTGTCTGGTCTGCTTATTACAATAGGATGATGTTGATGATAATGATGATGACGATGACAAAATGGTGGTTGCGATGGTTGTAAGTATTGACTTTGTGACTTCCCACTGGATAACAATAAACACAGGCATTGTTGTTTTCATGTTTTAGTCCATCAAGTTTTTTTTTTTTTTTTCTGTACTAATTTATTATGGTTTGTCCAAGTGAAAGTCTTGGACACAAATGATGAGGCCATGGCTTTCACTTGCAAATACAAGTTCGGTTATGTGCCAATAAATTATACTTTTCAGGCCGAAATATGCAAATCCAAGTCTGGAAGATGTGCCTAAAAGAATGAACTTTGGAACAACAATGATATAAATATAAACGTTGCAACTGGAAAGAAGACAGTCTATCAGTCTAAACTACATTTTTAACATAATAAAAGGTGTAACTTTTTATCTAGCTAATAGCTTATATATATATATATATATATATAGAGAGAGAGAGAGAGAGAGAGAGAGAGAGAGAGAGAGAGAGGGAGAGAGAGAGAGAGAGAAACTTATCTAGCTAATAGCTATTACGTTGGAAAGGGGATGTTAAAATCTACTTTAGAAGGCATGACCTAAAAAATATATATATATTGTTTTGAAAGCTTTTTATTCATTTTGCCATCGCTTTAATTCGTTTGTTCAGGTTGTAATCGACCAATCGATGTTGAATTTTCTCTCGCTCTTTTTTGTGTTTTAAATTTGTTCTTGTTTATCCATGTCTTAGACATTTTGGCCTGTTTAGTAACGTTTTTAAAATAATTTTATGTTTAATATAAAAATAAAAATGAGATTGTTTTGAGAATCATTCTGAAACTGATTTTAAAATTGCATTTGATTAATTTTTTAAGATATTATTTTGAGTACAACAAAAAAAAGAAAATCACGTTTAGTTATAATTATTAATTAATATATTATAACATTATTGATAAGTACTAAAAAATGAAAATAAAAAAGAGAAGACAACTTTCAATCAATCGTTTTCTAATTTGTTTACAAAAATCATTCTCACTATTATTTTTTATTTTCATTTTCGTTTTTAAAAATTTACTAAACAAACACAGTTTATAAACTGTTTTTATTTTTGTTTCTCAAAAAACGCGTAGAAACATTTTCAAAAACAATATGAAGCTAATTCCAAAAGTATCCTTTATGTTTTTGTTGTTTTCTCATTTCCTGTCGTTTTGTTTTTGCCATTTGTCTATACTATTGTCGTTCTAAGGTTTCTGTCGATTGTCTCTTCTCTTCTCTGCTCTCTCTCTCTCTCTCTTTTGTGTCTCAACTCTCAAGCAGTATCGTTTTTTAAATTTGTTGCCTTTTGTTCTTCTTGTCGACATTTTGTGTTTTCGTTCTTTGATCACATTGTTATCATCTTTAATTTCTCTTGTTTTTTGTCGTTTTCAAGATTTATCGTTTATCGATGATGTTGAAGTTTTGTACTTTTTTTTTTTTATTGTTTCTCGAACGGTATCGTAACAAAATTTTGCTGTCGTGTTCTTCTTTTGTCGTTTATTTATTTTGTTGCCCTTCATTTTTTGTTTTACTGTCGTTTATTCACTCTGTCGTGGTTTTCTTTCTTTCCCCAAAGGCATTCCATTTTTTTTTTGGCTGACATTCCATATTTTGTTGTTTGATATTGTTGTTGTCATCTCCTAATTTCTCTCCTTTTCTATGCTGTTTTCTCATTTGTCTTTCACCTATGTTAATATCGTTTTACTTTTCTCAGTTGTCTCAAACGGTGTCGTTTTGAAACTTTTTGTCGTTTATTCATTTCCGATAATTTTTTAAAAATATCTGATCCCCATTTTTGTGGATGTCCCAGCTAACCAAAGCTAGGTGGAACGTGGTTGACACGTGCCCCATAATGGTTGTCGTATAGTTGTCGTGTACTGAGCATCACCCATCTAGCCAAAGAACCTGAGGACGAAGTAATGCGCAATACAAATTTTCCACGATTCTCTAGCACCTCATTGGTGTCAAAACGATATGTTCTCTTTTATAGGTCACATAGAATCCTTCCTACCTCTCTCCTTCCAAATTCACCGCCTATGAGCTCTTCTGACCTACCCAACATTCTTCTCTCTCTCTCTCTCTCTCTCTCTCTCTCTACAATCCATTTGAATTCGTTGCTTTCGAGCTCCAAAAACCCTAGCTTCTCTGAAAAACCAAGTCAACTCCAATTTCTTGGATAAATTCGCGGGTTTATTTATCGACAATCGTAGTGGAAATATAAAGATGTCGGAGAAGTTCTCGCCGACGCTACGGATTGGCGATTTGAGCGATTTCATAGCGCCATCTCAGGCCTGCATAGTCTCTCTCAAGGGACTCAAAGCCTCCTCAGCCAAGCCCTCTGATATTAAACCTGAGGTTTTTTTTTTTTTTTTTTTTTTTGTCCCCTCACTCGCTTAATTGCCTACTAACTGTCAATTTTTCTTTTCGATCACTATAGTTTTTTAATTAATAATTTGGAAAAAAGAATACGACCTAATTTAGTTAAGGTAGTTTTTTTTTCGGTAGAACGGGTTTTAGATTTTGGTGCTACAGTAAGTTTTTTTTTTTTTTTTTTTTGAATAATCTAATCATAAATTTTAATTGTTTTGTTTGAAGGTTTCGACTTCAATTAACCAGTTAAAATCAGAACCTGTGAAAATTTCTCTGAAGGATTGCTTAGCTTGCAGGTAAATTAATCTCCCTCTGACTCGCGTTGTTTCTCTTAGAGCATCTTTGCGCTAACTGAAGTTGAAATTGAAATTGGAAGTAACTGAAATTTAAATAATGTGCTTTGTTTGTGAACCCCTTTTGATTGTTTCCTTAATTTGTGATTGGTTTGAAAGTTGTGCTAGTTGTTTTCAAGTACAAATAGTACAATGTTTCATCATTTGACGTTCCATGCAGTGGGTGTGTAACATCTGCTGAGACGATTATGCTAGAGAAACAAAGTTTGGATGAGTTTCTTTCTAATATTTCTAAAGGGAAGGTTGTAATTGTCTCCGTTTCTCCCCAGTCAAGAGCTTCTCTCGCAGTTCATTTTGGTATTTCACCACTTCAGGTGAGAGCATTCTTCTCTTTCAATGTTGGAAAATTGCGTATTTTTCTCAGTTATTTGGTGGTTGAAGTTTGACATAACTATGCACCGTGCCTTCCATTTCCATTTCTTATCACTTGTAAGGGGGAAAAAAAAGACCATGCAAAAAATTAGTTACTTAAGGGTATCTGGGTGTAATGACTTTTAACGTTGGATGTTCTTTTGTGATTTTCAGGTCTTAAAGAAACTAACTACATTTTTTAAGTCATTGGGGGTAAAGGCTATATTTGATACAAGCTGCAGTAGAGATTTAACCCTTATTGAATCTTGTAATGAATTCATCGCAAGATACAAAAAAAGCCAATCGGTTGATGATGAGAAATCTAAATCTTCCTTGCCCATGATTTCCTCTTCATGTCCAGGTATGTGTTTGGCAACTGCAATACATCCTTCTCTCTTCTCTCTCCAATCCAAATCTACCCACAAGCGCAAAGTTCACGATCTAGTACTTTTTGCCCTGTTTGTACCAGTGGAGGGGAAAACAAAAAAAGTATCTCATAGTTAATATTCACAAATACGCTTCTTTTTGTCTTCTTCTGTGAATACACTTGCATTAACGTCCTTCTTCTTCTGTAGGTTGGATATGCTATGCTGAAAAACAGCTTGGGTCGTACATTTTGCCTTATATTTCTTCAGTGAAGAGTCCCCAGCAAACAATTGGAGCCATTGTGAAAAATCACATATGTCGGAAAATGGAACTTAGGTACTTGAACCTCTTGCAGCTTTTGTTCTGCCTATTGAATCCTTACTGTCACTGCATTCTGATATGAAGCACGCTTTAATGCTGTTAATCGAACAGGCCAGACGAGATTTATCATGTAACTGTGATGCCTTGTTATGATAAGAAGCTTGAGGCTTCTAGGGACGACTTTGTTTTTCAAGTTGAATCTCAAGCCAAAACCAATGACAATGAAGCTCGAATGATTACAGAGGTAGATTCAGTTTTGACATCTGGGGAAGTTCTAGAACTGATACAGGTGTGGCAGTCTTTCTTGTAATCGTAACTTTTTCTGTGTTGACATTATTTGTTGTTCCTTATGACATTAACATATATTAACTAATGTCTTTTGGTGTTCAATTGTTGCAGTTAAAAGGAGTGGACTTTAAAGCGTTGGAAGATTCACCCCTAGATAGCTTGTAAGAACAAGAATTGTGCCTCTTAGGCTTATTCTTTTGCGCTTGACTTCTTACTTACAAAATGATATCGCTGATTTTGTCCAGGCTGACAAATGTTACTGGAGAAGGGCAGTTTTATGGAGTCCCTGGAAGCTCAGGAGGTTATGCAGAAACCATATTCAGACGTGCTGCTAAGGTGTTATTTGGGGAAAAAGTCGAAGGTCCCCTGGAGTTCAGAACTATCAGAAACTCGGATTTCCAAGAGACTACTTTGGAAGTAAGTCAACTTTTTCTATTTTGTTCTTAATTTGTTGGCTTATGAAGTTATGATATAATTCCCTTGGATTGTCAGCTCTGCTAAATGGACGTGTCATTAGAATTTCTGAAAACCTTCAATCAGCAATATTAAATTTTGACAGTTTGAGCATGCAAAATTCATATTTTTTATTTTGCAGATCATTGTTTCATTAACAATATTGTGCTGTCTCAATGTAGGTGGAGGGGAAAACTGTGTTAAAGTTTGCGCTATGTTATGGTTTTCGAAATTTGCAAAATGTTGTCAGGAAAATAAAAATTGGAAAATGTGATTATCATTTCTTGGAGATCATGGCGTGCCCTTCTGGTATAAATTCTTTCGTCTTTATCAATTATTTTGTTGTGACACTTTTATTCATGCTCTATTGCAGTGAATTCTCATTTGCATTTTTCAGTTTTGAATCTGAAGTTTTTTGTTTTTGTTTTTTTTTTTTTCCTTTGTAGAAAGTTTTGAATTTGAAGTTGGTACTAACAAGAACGTGGTGTGATAAATAGGTTGCTTGAATGGTGGAGGTCAAATCAAGCCAAAGCCAGGCCAATCTGGGAGGGATCTGATTCAGTTGTTGGAAACTATTTATATGGAAAATGTGAGTTCTTACTTCTCACCCTATCAGAAGCTTCATTTTGAATTTGTGGCGTCTGATTTTGCAATGTGTTTTTCACTTAAAGTTTCTCTCTCTGTGTTTTTTTTTTTTTTTTTTTGCCCTTGTTATGCTTCAGAAACATTTACGGATTTACTTTTGTTCATCATGCATATATTTGTCAGACGCTACTACTAGTAGGAAGTCTTTAATGCAAAAGTCAATAAATGCAAGAATTCGTTAACCCTCTAAAGCTCATTAAATGTTTGTGAAATTTTGAACTGATTTGCCTGTAACAACATAAGGATTAAATGATTTTTTTATTATTTTTTAATGTGGAGATAACTAATTGCAAATTTGCAATGCTAGTTTTTTTTTTATTTTTATTTTAAATATTATATATTTTTAACTTCTTTCTATCAATAAAGGTGTATTTCTTTGTATCAAGTAGCATTGCCTCTAACCTCTTTAAGTACATTGACTTCCATAACTCTGAAGGGATCTTTTAAAGGAACACAAATGTACTAACACAAATCTATTTCACCTGAAGAACACTTCACTTCTATCCGGGTAAATATTATATTCTTGTGTTCTTCATTTGCGCTTTTTGCTGATTAGAGATAGTTGAGATAATCTCATTCTGCACGATCCTAATATTCCTCAACGGTTGTAGTCGTTGTGTGTATTATTTTAATCTGTTACTTGGCCTTCCTTGGCGATTCAATCGTTTGTGATCTCACATATTTTGCTTGTTTGACCTCTCATTATTGCAGGTTCTGGTAGCTGATCCTTTTGAAAACGCTCTCGTTAGAAAGATATATGATGAGTGGCTTGAGCAGTCTGGTTCAGAGAAAGCTAAGAGACACATGCACACAGTATATCACCCCGTGGTAAAAAGCATTACTTCTCAGTTGCATAATTGGTAAAAAAAAATATAATAATAAAAGAAGAAGAAAAAAGAAGAAGAAGAAGAAGTTTGCCTTCATACTTTCTTGAACGTCTCCCCAGACCCAGCACTTCATAACACCTGCGGCCATCTTCTCTTTCACGGGGTTGCTTTTATGGAGTCCAATTTTGATAGAGAAATCTGATACTTTTGTTCAATTTTCACCTCTTTCTCGTGTATATATATGAACTTTGTCAGATAGAAGAAAGAGAATGAGTTAGCCCTTCATCCATGTTTCTTTCTTGGTTTTTTTTTTTTTCCTAATAATTTTTTTGCCCTTTCACTTGTGAATATTTATAATTAAAAAGATTTTGAGAATGATAATGGCAATGTTCTGGAAAAAGGAATGGTTTGTGTTCCTTAATCATTATGTATCGATTATTTTCCTACATAAGTGAAATAGTGGAGTTAAAATAACAGTTGCTTTCCTAGATAGTAGCTATTAGGTTGTATTTTTTGCTTTAGTTGGTTGATCATTCATAAGTCCCGTTTGGTTGGAGGATTTGTTCTCTGATTCGAATCATGGTTTATGATTCGTTACAGTATTTTTCCTCACAAAAAACACACGTAAATCGAAAATAATTCTGATTTCATGGTTCTAATTCATGAATCAAACTGACTATAATTTTAATCTCATGGTTTTAATCCATGAACCAAACTGGCTATAAGATGCTTATGTAGCTGGACTTTGATATTCTATTTTTATTATGGATTTTATTTTTGTTTTTTCATTATTACCAGTGAGAAAGATTAAACTTGAAGAAAAAAAAAGAGGGGAAATTAGGGGTGTGCAGCAAAGTATTCAAACCAACCAAACTAAACTAAATCAAAAGGAAATCAAACCAAATCAATTAATAATCGGTTTGGTTTTAATTAAAAAACAAATTAAATTAGCTCTGTTTTGTAATTTTATCCTCTAAAAAACTAAATCAAATTAAATCAATTCTATGTATATATACTTTCTTAAAATTATACATATTTCATATATCAGTAACTTATTCATATTTTAAAAAATTCGTTATGTTTTATTTATCATTGAATTTGATATTTCATTCTTGAATTATTGATGCTTATAGTCAAGAAATAATGAAATATCTATCCTATAAGACAACAGATTGTAAAATATTAGTTTAAATCAATTGGAATTTAGAAAACCAAACCAAACCAACTACAATCAGTATGGTTTGAATTAGATTAGACCCCTTAATTGATTTGATTTAATTTGAAAATCTTTAAACCAAGTGATTGATTTGATTTGCATTTCACCCAAAATAAGTCCCTTTGAATTTTGATTTTGTTATAATCTATCGTAGCGTTTTCTCAACTATTATTATTTTTCACAGGTTGCCGCATTTAACCAGTCAAGAACAAGACGAATGAAAATGACAATGAAGGTAAGACGACGTCATCTGAAAATCACGTTAGACGGAAACGACAATGGCACCTTTTCAAACGCCTAGAAAAGGAAAAAGCTGCATCCAATGAAAACGATAAAAGAAAACGACATCAAATAGAAAACGACAATAACAAGAATAAGATAGGAAAACAAAAACAAAAACAAAGTTATACACAATCGATAATAAAAGGAAGATATCAAAGTAGAAAACGACTATAAAAGGACAACTCGACATGAAATGTTAAAGACCATAAAATGGAAATAACATCAAACAAAAACGACAACATAAAAGAAAACATCTTTAAAAAAATGAAAAATGAAATAAAAAAGAAAAAGAAAACAACAAATAAAAACGATAGTAAGGTAAGAAATAAAATCAAAAGTTTGAATAGAACGACATTAAAAAATGAACAAACAACATAAAACAAAAGTTTGAATAGAACGACATTAAATGGAACAAACAACATAATCATCACGCTTAAAAACTGTAATTAGTAATTAAATCAATGCATGTTAATTGTGCAGCTAATTCGAATTCCTTGGTTTCTGGTATAATTATGAATTCCTTAATTCCTTTCTCAACAAGAATTAAGGAATTATAATTATGAATTCCTTAGTTCATTTGTATAATTATAAATTTTCTCAACAGGTATAATTACAAGTATAACGTGCAGTAGTTACACATACTTTATTTTCTTTGAAGGGAGAGAGGCAACAAATCCTGAAACAAATATCAAAATTATAGATTTTTTAAATCCATACCAATAAACTCCACCATACTATACGTAGACTATACCTGAAGCGCTTCTTATTAGGACAATTGAAACTAGAGCTTTGCACTTGTTATATAAGCTTTAAACCTCTCTCCACTTTCCTTCTCACGCAATGTGGGACAAAGTCCAACAAGCATTTTATTTATTAACATATTTATTTATTTAAAATTCAGAGCACCCAAAAGTTTTGTCGGTGTTCCTAAACGAAACAAAGAAATTACACACCACACGTACATGGGGTTTCATGATGCTTGAAGATGAGAGAGTGTGATGTTCTTCGTAATTCTTTTTACGTTCTCTCATTACTTAGATATTCATTTGCTTTCCATGGAAATGGATTGTATATATAGTTCCGTGCATTATATATGTATATACATTTTTGTGTCAATAATTTTGAGTACATTCTTCATAAATTTGCATTTTTAGTATCTTTTATCCATCTAGAGATTTTCAAACCTTATTATGTAGACATATATTCTTTGACTTAATTACCGTCTTTATAAATAATAAAAAAAAAAATAGAGAATTATTTATCCGTATAGGCTATTGACCTATTCCATCAAGGTTGAAAGGAACTTGCCATAAGTGATCTACAGATGGATTCGCTTGCAACAGGTTCTATTAATTTATTTAAATTTCACTTAATTCTCCTCTATTGACTAAAGTAATTGTTAATTGTGTCCTTACTAATTAGTTAGTCACTTCTAAACCATCTAATTAAGTTGCTTATAATATTATAATACATTATGTTAAAACTATCATCCATGTTTTTGTGACTTTATAAGGAAGGTCATAGGAGCAAGGTACTTCAGCAAAGGGTATGAGGCCTGGGGAGGGAAGCTCAACTCTACCAAAAGGAGTGCACGTGACCATCAAGAGCATGGCAGTCACACGCCATCCACACCCGGTGGTAACTTTGTCCCCGGAGCCAGAGTTTTGGGCGTCGGCAAGTACGGGACAGTCAAAGGCAATTCCTCTAAAGCCCGCATGGTGGCCTACAAGGTATGCTGGCCACCGATCTCCGGTGACGGTGGCGGTACATGTTAAAGTATAAAAATTATTGTTGGCCCACCTCCTAATAGCTTAAGCTTTTGGGATGGATTGGTAAATTAACATGGTATCAGAGCGGGAGGTCCTGAGTTCAAACCCCCGTAATTGCACTCTTTATCCCCATTTAAAATTGTCATCATGTGTTGGGTCTTTAATATATCTCGAGCTTTAAATATTCACGTGTTGGGCTTTCTAATTAATTTATCCACACGATTGCCCATTGTCCAGCCCACACGTGAGGGGAAGTGTTAAAGTATAAAAATTATTGTTGGTCCACCTCCTAATAGCTTAAGCTTTTAGGATGGATCGGTAAACTAACAGTACACGGTGCTGATATCTTGGAGGGCTACATCAGTTGGTGGAGATCTTGGTGGTTACTGGGAAGATAGTATCGCTATTGGGGCAAGAAGGGCGTTTCGGTTGCTGTCTCTGCTGGAAACTCCGGACCAACCGAAGGAAGTGTCACAAACGTTGCACCTTGGTTGATCACCGTGGCAGCTAGCAAGTGAACTCAAGAATGCTTTGCACCTTAAGGTACAATCTTTTGTTCATTCATTATCTTATTAAGGTCTCATCTCCTTTCCTTTCTTTTTTTTTTTTTTTTTTTTTGTTTGTGTTTGTTGCACAGCAAGAACGAGAGATAACACAGGGCAATCCAGCAAAGACCGCCTTAAAGCAAAAGGCATTGCCGTTTAACTACGGCGACCGCCTATACGACCGAACCGAGCCATGGACCCTGGTCTGGTCTACGAGTATACTGGAGCACCAACGACAAAGTCTCAACTTCCTCTGCTCTCTAGGATACAACAAGACCCAGATTCAAGCCTTGAACGACAAGCCTTACGAATGTTCCGCCAAGAACGTCACTGTTTTGGACTTCAACTATCCTTCCGTGACGGCTCCGAATCTCTCTGGTTCCGTGACCGTTACTCGGACAGTGAAGAACGTTGGACAGCCGGGAACCTAAGTTGTCAAAGTGCACGAACCCGTTGGAGTTTCGGTGTCTGTGGAGCCCAAGATCTTGGAGTTTAAGCACCATGGAGAAGAGAAGAGCTTCAGAATTACTCTCAAAAACCGCCACTAAGGAGTAAATAGCAATACAAGTCTTTTTGGTTGGATACTAGTATCGGGTTTTGGATTTTACAGGTTTTTTCGTTTTTTTTTTTTTTTTTTAAATATTGTTAGTATATGTTTTCCATTTTCAAATATTATAGGTTCATCATTTGTATATAATGAAGGTAATAAAAGTACTTTTTTCACTAGTTGTGTTTTTAAGAAAAAGGAAAGAGAAAATAAACAACAATGTACATCTAGAATTCGGCCCCCCCAAAAAAAAAGGCTTATAGAAAACCTAAAAACAAAAACCACAGTACCCAAAAAAAAATGAAAAACGACATAAAGCAATAAAAACGGTAATAAGAAAAAAGATACCAAAAAAGAGAAAAAAAAAACAAAAAAGGAAAAGAGGACGACAAAGGAATTTGGAAATAATAAAAATAACGACATAAAAATGGATGAACACGGCCGCAACTAGAGAGTAGAGACGATTATAAAAGAGAAATGATATAAAAGTTACAAACGACACTAAAAGAAAGAGAAACAACAATTAAAATGTGGTGAAATGAAATACGACGATAAACACAAAAAGGAAACAAAAGAATTAGAATGATAGAATAATTTCAAAAGAACAACAAAAGGAAAAACGACATGACGAAAGGGAATAAAGAAACGACATCAAAACGAGAAAAGAATGGTCAATGGAAACATTACAAACGGCAAGAATGACTTTTGTCTTTCGTCGTTCTGTAAGGTGCCAGCTTCAACCTCCCCCTTGTTGTCTTTTCGGAGCTTCCTCAAGGTGCCTTTTTTTTTTGTTTTAATTATTTTGTTTATCCTTTTTGTTGCTTGGATTGTCGTTTGGGTTGTTAGGTTGTGAACATAATAATAGCCGAGTGATTTGGTCCAAATGTGCACGTTTGGTCTAATCCACCGCTGAAAAATATATAGAACACCAAAAAAAAAAAATATAAAAATAGAAAACACAAAAGGCCAAGTGGGATATTTGCGTTCTTTATTATGGTAGGTTGTCTACCGGTATATGTTTTCAAAAGTTAGATTATATCATGATTATGTCAAAAAGAAAAACAATGTACTAATTAAATAGATTTGATAAAATAAAACTAACAGTTAAAAATAAATAACATTGATAATTATAAAAATAAGACTAATGAGATATTTTCTCTGCCCTTCCAAAAGAAATATCATTTTTATACCCAAGTAAAAACAAAAAAACAAAAAAAAACTGTGTCCTATTTAATATATCTTTTTTACCAAAAGAAAAAAAAGAAAAGAAAGAAAAGAAAAAAGAGGTGATTCTTAGAAATATTTATTTTTTAAGGGTTAGAAAGAGATTTTATTTATTATTTATTATTATTTGTGAGGAAATCCTTTTTTTTTTTTTTTTTTTTTTTTTTTTTTTTGCTAATTTATTTGGTCCAGTCAGCGCTATACCTTTTTAAGGCCGAAGGAAGGTCGTAGGTTTTCTCTTCAGAACCAATTCAAAGACGTATATCTGTTTTTCTTCTTTCGCCAAAAAAGACGCTAAAAATGGTAACGACCCGTTGTAATTTTCGCATTAGTTGTTTTTATTAATACAATATTCCTCTCTTAATTCTTTTACCCATGGCCTTTTGGATTATAAATTTGTAATAACATGCTTTATCGACGTTGTTCTTGATCGTGCTTCAATTGGTGATGAAATTACATTTAGGTTTCTTTTCTGTTTATCGTTTCCTCATGTTTATAAATCTTATTATTCATGTTTTTCTTTTTCTATTTTCTTTTTCGTTTTTTCGGAGCATGCATGAGTTTTTAGATGTGCTTATCCGAATCCAATCTTAGTTAAAGTACATTAATTTACGATACGATTTTGGAAAACCAATTTTAGAGCTCAATTGCTCATATTCTTTTAATCGATTGTTTCTTTACTGGTTTGCATGTGTAAATCTGAATTCCGATCTTGCAAAAATAATTTTTAAAGGTTAAACATAACAATTTGGCCTAAAACGATAGGAAATTTTGTTTTTGTTTTGGTTTTTTTTTTCTGAAATTTGGAGATTTAGATTTATAATTCTCCTAATTAGTTTTTTGAAAATGCTGTTAAAGTTTTAAACTTGGTGAATGCCCTTATGTGAGCGTTACAAACATGATATTTGTGTTGCTTGAACTTAGTTTTGAGAATAACAATTACAAAAGAATTTATATATGTGAATGTCCATTTGTTTGGTTGTTTGAATTTTGACAGACAACCTCAAAGCGCGTTGCTGAGAAGAAAGTTGCAAAGTTTCAGAGGAACATCACAAAGAGGGGATCAGTTCCGGAAACCTCATCAAAGAAAGGATATGACTTCCCAGTTGGCCCAATTCTCCTCGGCTTTTTCATCTTTGTGGTCATCGGGTCATGTATTGCACTCTCTTCCTATTCTTCATTATCTTCACCATTCAATTTATTCATATTCTATCTGATTTATTCAGCTCCGTGCCCCTTTTTCCTATCTCCTTTCGTGTCGCTTGACATTTTAAATTAACGTGGTATGATATTGTTTGAGGGCGTGAATGAGAACCGGGGAACGTGGAAGTCGAATCCCATGTTCGCAGAGCAATTATGGCCTTCGAGTTGAGAACTTAATTTAAAAAGTAAATTCATCATGTGAGAGAAATTACTGTTTTTCTAGTAGAAAAAGTTGAATTTGAAATTTTTGTAGGAGAAAACACTAATAAAAAACTTGAGTTGTTATTCGAACTAGAGAAACAAACGGAGCCTATATTCACTCTTTTTCATCCTGATCATATGTTAGACGTAGAACTCATGTTTAGGTTATAGATAAGGCTTTTGGTTTGCTTCTTGAGCTCAATTCGTACTTATGAATTGATATGTTTCCCTCCTTTTGTTTTGCTGCAGCCTTGTTTCAGATAATTAGAACAGCGACAAGCGGTGGAATGGCTTGAGGAAATAGCTTTGCGTGTAAAAAGGGGATGTTGTAATGGGTATTGCGGGTTGAACATAGTAAATTATGATGTTGAAAGTGAAGTCAAACGTTGTTGCTTTTCTGTTTAATAAATAATAGCATCTCCGCTGAGTTTATGTTGAGTTGTATCTTTTCATCCCAGTTTTGGTGTTAAGGGTATTGGTTCTTCATAATAGTAGTTCCAACTTTATCATAATCAGGCACAATAGCAACTTGCGTTGACACAGTTATGGAGGAGAATTTCAATCCAAAGAAAAAATCACACTAGTTATGGTGCCTTTTGGCGCTGATAAGCGGAATTATATTGCAAAAAGAACTCATCAAATTTATTTATGTTCTTGAAGCGCCGTGTTCAACAAGTGAATGTTTTAAGAACATAAACCCCGTTCCAACTATGGAATAGCCTCGCATTTTTCCGCGGTTTTATCTTGTCCACAAGATAATACGCAGACTTCTGACCAAAATCATGGTCTATAGAACATGACAAACTTAAAAAATGAAACAGATGAAATGAACAAAGCAAATGACTGGTGATTCAAAAAAGTTTATGGTGCATTTGTTTTCCATATGTGCATCGAGTGTCGTCCGATCTTCGGGCCGTTCGGGAGATTGTTGTTCCTATTTTGGCTGTTCGGGAGATTGTTGTTCCTATTTTGGCATGTTGGCTACAATCAGAACTTTTGGACAATTTCCTGCCATGAGAATCGATTCCAAACTCCAATTTGTCTGCAGATAAGCTTTCATCCTGAGGAGAATCATATCCCAAAGCTTCAAATTCCTGCAAATTTTCATAACTACTCAATCAGAATTTCATAATACTCTTGCAGTCGACGAGGAAAAGGAAGCAAGGTTGTGTATCCTTGAAGAGGCACTCTTAGAAAAGGACCATAGGAAATAGGAAGGAGTTATACCTTGGATCTTGATTTAGCATAATAAGGTGTCAAGCAAGGATTTAAATCTTTGAGCAACATGTCATCCGGACTCTTGGGGCTAGCTGGATCGCCAGAGCTGAACTCCTAAGTTATTGAGCAGAGATTTTTTAGGAACAGGAGAAAGAATTGAAACAATGTTGGGGAAGATTGAAGAAACAATAATAACAACGGTGCCTGAACAACACTAGAAAAGAAAATCGCATCCAATTTCCAATGGTATAAGATAGCTTCTAGCCTTCAACTGGACTATAACTTGGAACAGAAGAGGCTACACAGAAGTTGGGTAAAACATTCAGTTAAAATTTCCAAATATATAGCATATTGAATACCATGGAGCTCTTACCAAGGAATTAGATGTCTCTTCGCGACTATACATCGGTGTTCTCGGAGAACTGCTATGGTGATGAAAACCTGCCCTAGCTGAATATTTATCAGCTTTCACCTGCTCAAAGCAATAAATGTCAGCAATATAACACAAGACTACAGGTGAAAAAAGAAGAGAGAGACCCATTTCCAGTTCCAGGTTCTCCTGGATTGCACGGTTTCGAAAAATCGATATTAACCCATAATCTCTACTGATATCACATTTAAACAGAAAAGTATAAGCCTGCAAGGATTTTACCAAAACTGTATTTGAAAGCATAGCATTGAATAAGCAGAGTACAATGTATGTAGAAAACAGGATTTACCTCGGCAAGATCCTCAGCTAAGCATTGGAGCTGGCCTGTGAGAGAAGTCACCTGTCTTTGAAGAGTTGGGATTAACTGTTTCGCTTGCTTCAGCTCTGAGCCCTGTTTCTCCAAGATGTCTTGAAACTGCGAATTAATAACGTCCGGGAAAAGTATTGCATCCTTCAATGCTTTGATTTCTTCCCTTTGCTTTAAGCACAAGTCCTTCAATTTTTCCACCTTCTCATCCCAATCAAACAATTTAGAACATCAGATAATGCAAAATAAAGAAAACTGTGGTTTCACTTTCACAAAGTCACATTTATTTTTCAATCGGAATTTAGGGAATTAAGATCCTGCGTTTATTGCGGAATTTTTTTCACTAATTAGAGAATTGTTTCCATTTTTGGCGCATTTGAAGTTAAGAGAACAAAGAAAAAAAGGTAAAATCTTAAGAAAAAAAATAATCTTAACAATTTTGCTTCTTTTGAGCAGAACATTGAAACAGAAAGAGGCGAGAATAGGATATAGAATGGCTCACTTCTGTGTTCTTCTCTTCTAGCATCAACTTAAGCTCAGAAATCCCCATTTCCTGCTCTTTGGTCAGGCTCAAAAGCTCCCTCTCGCTCCTCAAAACCATGGCCAGAGTCCTCGTATTCCCTTTGACTTCCGTCAAAGCCTTCACCTCCCTCTTCTCCTTCTCCGACGACGGCGTTCCCTTCCCGAACAACTTCTTGTGCAGAGCCGAGAAGTTCGTCCCCTTCCTCGCCGTCTTCTTCAAGTCCTCAGCGATCACATCCGACGGGATCACCAATCCCGCCATCCGATTGTCCACCTTCTTGAGCTTCGACGACGACGAAGAATTAGACCGCTTCTCCATGAACTTCTTCACCATGGTGGTGAAGTTCGGATCGGACTGCTTGGACTTGGCCTTGGCCAGATCGGAGGGCTTGGATTTGACAAGCGCACGCGAAGAGGAGGAGGAGGAGGAGGTGGGCTTAAACTTAAGCTCCACAGACGAGGAAGGGTCCGAGAAGTGCGAGGAAGTCGAGGATCGCGCATCGTACGAGCTGTAACGGGACGAGGGTTTCACCTTGGCCGCCATTGTTGTTGCTCGAGAAGGTTTTTTGTTTGTTATCGTCGAGAGGTTTTTGAAGAGAAAAAAGAGTGGGCTTCGTCTTGAGATTTGAAAGAGTACGGATATTTGGTTGGTAAAAGGTTGAAGAAGATGGTGAGATTCGGGACACGTGGCGCGTTCTTCGGCCGCGCCAGGCGCTGTCTGAATTCAAATTTCATGTCATGCGCGCTTCTCCCCCTTCTGATTGATTCTGTCTGACTTCTGATTGCCCTACGATACTGCTTAAATTACGTAAAATGCCACTTTTAACGTGGCGGGAAACTTTTGTACTCAGAAGTCAGGAAAATTAACCGGACGACACCGCGTTCTATAATCGGCGAATTTTGGCGTTTTCTGGTTGGTTTGGGTCCCACAGTTCTGATCCACATCAGCTATGTTCCTTCTATTGTTCTTCACTTTTTTGACTAAAAACCATTCTTTAGAGCAAGTGATTTGCTAGATGGTAGCCTAACTACGGGTAAACCTTTCAAGTGGTTATGTAAAAAAGATCGGATACGTTTGATTCATCAATTAGAATTATGTTATTAGAATTATTTTTTATTTACGTATATTTTTTATGAGAAAAAATATTGTAGCAAACCATAAATCATAATTTAAATCAGGAAACGAATTTCTCAACCAAACAACCTCATTTTGTAGATTTGAATTTTTAATTTGAAATGAGGTGTGATATTTTTTAAAAGTTTTTAATTGTAATAAAAAAATTAGATGTAATATTTTTTTAGAGTTTTTAACTGTAAAAACTTAAAATTAAAAACTCAAATTAGTGAAATAAACGAGACTTAAGAGATTTTAAGCCTCGTCCATTTTATCAATTTGAGTTTTTAATTCTAGTTTTACTACAGTTAAAAACTCTTATAAAAATTACATTTAACTTTTTCTATTACAGTTAAAAACTCTCACATAAAATTACATCTCAACTCAAATTAAAAACTCGAATCCGTAAACTAAACAAGGATTTAATTTAAACTTTCACGGTAAAAACACTTCAGACTTTTTTTTTATTTTTTCGCTGAAGACAATTTGTAAGTGATTGGATTGATTTTTTTTTGGTTGAAAGCTATTGGATTGATGTTTAGACGTTTGTTTCCTATATTCGTCCCTGATTCTGAATCATGATTCATAATTTTCTATAGTGTTTTCTCTCATAAAAAACACACGTAAAATAAGAATGATTCTGAATACATAAATCAAACGTTCTCTAACTCTTGAGAGGACCAAGATGATGGGATTGTGAATATTTGTAAGCGTATAATTATTTATTTACTCGTGAAAATAGTAGTTATAATTAATCGTTCCTCATGAATGAATTATAATACGTATAATATGTAGCTAATGATTATCAAAAAATTGCTTTATAAATCAATGTTGCTCACAAACTTAGCTAGACGGTCTTCTGCGTTTGGTGTCTCTGGGTGCATTTGAGTATTGACTTTAATGCGTTGACTCCTGTCTTCTTCAGCACGACAAGGAATGGAGTCTTTATACTTTTGTTAGCTTTCCTTCCCTGTTTGTTTGTACCCTTTTCTGCTGCTTTTCTTGTTTGTTTTTGTTTGGCTGTTTCCTTTTGTTTGAAATTTCAAAAAAAAAAAAAAATTTGGCTCTTTCCTTTTGCTTGAATTTAAAAAAAAAAAAAAAAGAAAAGTTCCCTAAAATGCCAAACAAATTTTACATATTTGTAAAAGGAAATAATTAAAAGAGAGGCATTCAAAAAATAAGTGAAACAAGATATATATCTAGTTGGAAAACAGAAACACTACATATAATAAACAAATTTTCAACATTGTCTAGATAGTATGAAATCACGAGGTTTCACATTTGAGCAACTGATAATGATATCACTGCTTGATGAATGATTTGTAGTTTTTCTTATTTACCAATAGGGGTGTAAGAAATGAACCCGAACCCGAATAACCCGCGGCCGACCCGACCCGAAACGTAGGTTTTTTTTTTTTTTTTTTTAATTTGGATTCAAATAGTCCCAACCCGCACTGTGCGGGTTGGGGGGCAGGGCGGGCATTTTGAACCCGTTTTGCCCCGACCCAACCCAATTTAGGTGTGTAACTCTAAATTCCTAAATCTATTTTATTGGACTATCTCTATATGGACTGTTTATTTGATGTATTGTTAATTTTATTTTTAGACTTTATTGATTGTTAATAAATATGTTTGATGTTATGTTAATGCTTATGGACTATTTATGGATTTTATGTTTTTGGACTGTTAAAAGAGGTATGAAGTCATAGATTAAAATTAGTTTTCACCAACCCGGACATACCCGAGGTCACCCGACAGGTTGCGGGTTTGTAGGCTTAAGAGATGTTGCGGCCTAAAATTTTTGCAACCCGCACTAAGCGGGTCGGCTCAATTTTTCAGCTCAACCCGACCTTACCCGACCGAATTACACCCTTATTTACCAATTAGTTGAGCAGGATTTCCAACAACAGTAGTGTTGGCAAGCACCTGTTTCAACACAATAGACCCAACACCAATTCTAACACCTTTTCCAATCCTAATACTTCCCAAAACATTGCTTTCCGCTCTTATGAAAACCCCATCACCAATCTTAAGTCTTGTTCATTTCATCGATTCGAGTTTTTAATTTTAATTTTACTATAGTTAGAAGTTCTCACTAAAAGTCACATTTAACTTTTTCTGCTACAATAAAAAATTTTCACATAAAATTACATCTTAACTCAAATTAAAAACTCAAATCAATGAACTGAACGAAGTCTTAAGATGTATGTCTCCAAACACTTTCCTTGTGCCGCCCAAAGTCACATTATGCAAAATTGTGACATTGTCTCCCACAATCGTCATCTCCCCAATCACAACTCCGGTGGCATGATCAATCACTAACCCACTCCCGATCTTCGCTACTGGATGCATATCGACACCAAAAACCTCCTAAACCCGACTCTGAATCAAGACTGCCAAGGCAGTCTTTTTCTGAAAACAATGGACGTGAGTCGTACAAGCTGGGTCTCGTTCTCTGACTGCTCTGAGATCCTTCCTAACAGCTCTTCTTATTTGATTATCTTCACTGAAAACGCTCTAGAAAATTTGCGAAAGTGCACTCTTTGAGAGGCTTGAATTGCTAAGCTTCATTAGCCAGCAAATTCACTAAAGGCGCTCTCTAGTGACGAAATGGACGTGAAGCAGTGATCACGTAGAATTGGCTCTTGTTGTACATAGGATTCCGCTTCCCCCTTTGAATCTTCAACCACATCTCGTCGTCGTCACCCTCGTGATCTTCGAGAGTGTTTGAGATTTTCTCGCCAACCCAATTGACACAAGGTTTTGACAAAGTCGTTGATGTAGAGTGTTTGACAAATCTGCAGTACGGAGGGAATTACTCGTGATTTGGCATTGGTTAAGTTCCAAAGAAAACGGATTGGTTGAGGTCGCAATCGTGAATACAACCAGCCATATTTAGCCGTGTAGAATACCGTAGATAGTTGAGATAGAGAAGTGAAAGTAGAATTATTTAATATAACTTCGTCGATTTAAAATTTTAATTTAAATTAATTTATAATTTTTTATATAATAAAAAAATTAAATATAATTATTTTTTAAAATTTTTTATTATAATAAAATTTAAATCAGTAAAATAAGACTCGTTATTTCACAATGACCAGAAGCTTTTAAGACACACTTTATACATGTATTAGGGTGTGTGTGCGCGTGTATTGTTTTACTGAAATTTCAGTGGATGAGAAAGAAAGAACCAAGAAGGTGTGACGTTTGAGATGACGATTGTGTAGAGCTAACTGCCAAGTGTTGACTTGACTTCTTCAATCGTCCAATACTTGCCCAATGTCAACTTTTAAATAAGAACCAAGTAATTATTACACATGTAGAAAAGTAATTATTAACGTGTGTTTAGTTCGTTGATTTGAGTTTAAAATTTAAATTAAGATATAATTTTATATAAAAATTTTTATTATAATAAAAAAAATTAAATGTGACTGTTTATAAAAATTTTTTATTGTAATAAAATTTAAATTTTAAACTCAAATTAACAAAATAAAAGAACTTTAACGTGATGTTATTTATAAATAGTTATTTGGACCAGAGAGTGTATAAAAAAATTTTAGTTATGGTATTCATTTTATTGTTTTGCATTTTATGATACGTAATATTTACTTTTTTATATTTTATGTTTTGAATTTATTAAAAAATTATATATTCAAATTTTCATCTTATTAAATGTATATTTTTAAATTAAATTTAATAATTAAATTTATACATTTTTACGATAAATCCTCAATTTTATCTTTACAATATCAAAAATACCCTTGAATAAAAAAATAAAAAAACTAAAAAAAAACTTTAAATTTATGGTTATGACCTTAAAAATATGAAAAATTGTCTATGAAATGGTTTTTTTGTTTTTATTTTTTATTTTTTGTAATATTATAAAGTTTATGGTTTTTTTTTTCTCTCTTTTCTTTAAAGAGAGTTTGTTCAGTTTAAAGGTTAAATTAATTATTGATAATTTGTATATTAAATTTAATTTAAACATATATATTTAATGAGATAAAAAACTGAAGGATTAAATTTTAAATAAATCTAAAACACTAGGTATATAAATATAAATATCCCTTATGATATCACTATCTTAAAGTTGCAGTTTTTATAATAATGATTGTATATGCATATTGTAAAAAATAATACTACCTTTTTAATATGATAGAGTTACAATCTTTATCTTCTCCGTCCATTAATCATCATACAGTTTTTATTATTTAGTTTTGATGATCATGTTAGTGAATATTATCATCAAATTACAATCTTATATGATAATGATTATATTTGCATACTGTACATAAACATTATTAACATTTTCAAATTTATAGTCTTATTTTATCATCATAAAATTACAAAATTTGCACTCTCTTAATAGGAGTAGTAGTGTCAGTATAACATATTTAATTCTAGACAGTTTTTTTTTTTTTTTTTTTATCGCCTCAAATAAGGCTTATATTATTAAAGAACAAGAAAAAATATCAAAGCTACAATCATCTCTAAATTAAGTAAATCTGTAAAATGATAAACTTATATGTAATCCCTATATACATAGTACTCCAAAGAACTAGGACAATGAGACCACCACATCTATTACAATTAATAATATCAAGATTAACAAGTTTATCGGCACATCTATTAGCTTCACGATACACATGAGTGTTGGAAAATTAATGGCATCGAGTGCGCAGCGGAATTTAAAAATTTTAATCAACGTCAAAGCCAAACAAGAACATGTTCATGATGCTATATAACATAAATACTAAAGATCTAAAACATACCTTTTGAGATTTCAGGAAACTGCACGTCTGACAGATCTAAGCGTTCCAAACAGCAACCGGAAGAGCCTCAACCAACTGGTCTTCTTTGCTATTCTCGTTTCCACAATCGGTGTGCGGGTGGGCACACGTCGTTTAATCTCCTCTAGGTATTCTTGATCTCCTTTCAATCACAAGAGAACCAAAGAAAAAATTGTTCTTGAGAATTAAACAATTTTTCCTCTCAGGAATCTTTTATCAATAGCCTCCAAAAAGTCTCTCAAGTGATCTAATGAGTAATGTGACTTAATAGGCTATTTATAGTGTTTAGGAAGTCATACTTTCGTAACAATTAGGTTTCCCAAAGTTCTAATCGCATCCAGAGTCGATTTTGCCATGTCATCATGCATTTTACGTTACAACCGGTCGACCGGTGACAGAGACGTTATAACTCACCGGTCAACCTGTCTTCACTAACCGGTCGACCGGACCGGTCGACCTGTGACCGGTCTACCCAACCGG
>NW_010357131.1:57142-58052 GCF_000414095.1 Morus notabilis
CCACCGAACATGTCCTCAAGATTATCCATAATTTGACGAGCAGTTATGTAATCTTCATGTTGTGCTTGTAGCACAGTGGACATGCTCGCCATCATATAACAGCGACCCATATCGTCAGAGTCCTTCCAGCGTGGATACGCTACGAAAACCTCATTAGGAGCATCAACAGGTGGCTCTGGAGGACAAGGTGTATTCAGTACGAAATTTAGTTTCTCAACGGTTAGGACGATCTTTAGGTTCATTTTCCAATCGGTAAAATTCTCGCCAGTTAAATTGTGTTTATTAAGTATCGACGATAATGCGCTAGAAGACATTTTGATCTACAATAAACATTCATATATCTAGTATAAGCAAACTTGCATAAACATTTAGTAATCAAACATATATACATGTTATAATGCAACAAATATGTTTGTGTGTCAAAACCTTGAAAAAAAAAATCACAACCTCACAACGATAATTCCAAACTCAAAATTTTGTAAGTCTCCTAGGAGAGATCATGCAAAATTTAATTTGGAACACGGATCCCCTCCGATCAATATATACCATCCGAATCAATCTATGTCCAGCATATATTGATAATCGTTTTCTTTGGCCATTAATTTAATTAGCAGAGCTCCTAGGGGAGATTAGTAAATAAATTAATCTTGAGTGTATAACCATCGTTTCAACTATTTGATCCATATTTTACAATTGTCACCTAGGGGTGTACAACCATAAAATATGCTCAAATAAATTATCCACTCGGAGATCCACACCGGTACATAATGAATCCCTTCCTAGGGGTCGGTATCACCATGTGTTACCTGCAGACCAACAATGGAGGCCATGGGTCTTTTCTTCAAAAAAAAACCCTCACCCACTCAATCTTTTGGAAAAACAAGGTTTTATGTTAAGAAATATGCATGAA
>NW_010357131.1:60471-141218 GCF_000414095.1 Morus notabilis
ACAGAGTAGTCTAATGGCCGAGCGCTCGTATTTTTCAATCCACTGATAATGCATAAGAGGATATCATTGACTCTTTATAGGAGCTATGGATTCCACTATCTATGAATAACGAATCTACGCATACACGAGTCATACCCCCAATGTACCGGCAAGCGTACCTTTACATAATGTCAGGATGTCTCCCTTTAGTACATCAAAGGATACAAGTCAAGTATACAGGTTCATCATCCATCTCAGGATTAAGATGACAACATAGAATTCGTCAAAAGTGAATTGTTTTATTCAAACAGAATTATTAATTAAAACAATTCAACTTTGGTCCGATCCAATATAGATTTCACCATTAGAAACTATATCAATGTCTCCACCCATGGAGTCCCACCTCCGACGACCAAGACAAGCCGTCTCCGTTAGGAAGTAGACAACATAACAATCTTAACATGAATAAAGCGCCTAACTTTATTCCCTCGATTGTGGATCATAAGATTTAGACTATCATCTTTAGATTCTTGTCTTCCGCATGTTTTTCACATTACATGCATGACCTAAAGATTTAGAATGACAGTCTCAGACTTTCAGTTTACTTATCATACATTCAACTATTATGAACATAAGGAGGACAATACATAGATATATAAAATAAACAAATCTTTATTAATAGTCAAAATATCTCAAAGAATATTGTTACATTTATTCCTAAGAACTAGGACAATGAGACCACCACATCTATTACAATTAATAATATCAAGATTAACAAGTTTATCGGCACATCTATTAGCTTCACGATACACATGAGAAAATCAAAAATCCATTTTCATGAACAAAGATAGTGTTGGTTTTGAAAATGATTTTCTATGCGAAAGCGTGTATCTAGCAGATCGTATATAACAAAAATTTTAATAAATCTTTGAGATACTCTATAGAATACATTAATTTATGCACGAATAAATTAATCAAATTAATTTATGAATAAATTTACTTAGTGAATGATTAGGTCGATAACTTAAGTTCTTTGACTACGAACGTTTCGTTTCAAGCTTGTTTTGAATACTCGAATCTTTTTAGTCAATTTCTTGAATCTACGAAGACGTATGTGTGAGCACACCTAAAATAAAATAAAATTAGCACTCAAATATTTAAGTTTTTCACGAACACTAACACATACACGACATAAATGAAAAATTATCACATTAAGATGTAAAAGGAAAAATATGCGAAATCGAAAAAAAAAAAAAATTGTACCGATTTTAGCGGTTTAAACCAAGTACTATCGGTGGGATATTTTTCATGCCTACCGTAAAATTCCCACTAGTATGATCCATATCATACATTACCACAATAGTAGGTTTTGAACTATAATTTTCTGGTGATAGACCCTGATTTGTTCAGCCTCACAAGCAAGAACAAGAAGAGGATAATGAGGAAAATGGTGAGGGATAATGAATGATGTTCTAGAAAAATGGTACGTTAAGAATATTTATTGGAGTCTTGTTGTCCTGAACGTCATTCAGGCCTTGTAGCTATAATTGTATTTGGTAAATTTGTGTATGTATTTATAGGTGTTTATTTTATTATATCTCCCCGCCAGTAGTTGATTATGGAATGTGTGAAAACAATGTCGAATCACTTGTAAATTGTGAAAACAAGGGGGAAAATGGAAATTAAAAAGGATTTTTAGCACAATTACCGTTTCAACTTGTCGTGATTTAACAAATTATCCTCCAAACTTTTAATTTTGACAATCAACCTCCTGAATTTGTAAAATTATTACAATGTGTTCTATTTTACTAAATTTGCTCACATTATTTTGTGGGATTAAAAGTTGGAGAATTGAAAGATTTGTGTTACATTTGGATTTAGAATGTTAGAAATTTTCGCCGAATTGGTTTTTTCGACACTAATTTGACACAATTATCGTCAAAATGGAGCATATTACAATAATTTTACAAATTAAGAGGGTGACGTGTCAAAATTAGGTAATTTGTTAAAGTCATACAAGTTCAAAGACAAATGTGTAAAGTGTCTAATTAAAAAAATAAGGCTTTGTTTAGTTGAGTTATGAGAACACAATTTGATATAGCTTTTTTTTTCCCTCTTCCTAATGAATACAGTTTAATATAGCTCGTTTCTTTAAAAATGTAACATCTATCTCAATTAATAATTCAACTAGATTGGGGGCTTAATCAGTTTAATGGCGATGGTTTCTCCATACTCCAGTGTGTTTCTTCAGTTAGAGGGTGGTTTCTCCACCTCTATCTGTCTATGGTGTTTTCTCCCTCAGCCAGCGGTTGGCTTCCCTACTGCTGCTAGTTTGAAGTATATGTGTGAGGTCCATTACAGGAGTTGACTCATTTTGAGTCGATTTTCTGTGGCAAAATGTTACAAAGTCATTTTTCATAGGTGTCTTCCCGTTATTAGATTAGGATGTGTTTCTAATGTCTAGTCTTGTAAGTGACACCCGTTTCTATAGCTTTAGTGCAATCATGTATTCTATCTTTTTGACAGCCTTTTAATGAAATTGTCATATTTACTTTTTTAAAAAATAAAATCATAGATCGCTCATAAATGGTCATAACATAGCATATACATTAAAATGTAGTTGAGACGCAATACGTTTTTTAATTTTTTTAATTTATTTTTGGTCCCGAGCTAGTCTAGTCAGTATTGACACCAATTTTATCGTTAAGCTTCTGCATTCAAATCGTCAAATAAATTAGCACGCAGTTTTGCTAATTTAATTAACACACACTCAGCTCGTTATAATACTCCAGAAAAAAAAAAGAAAAGAAAAAAAAAACTCTTCATGATATATGTATGCGAAAAAATTAGTCACTAACCCTCTGAAAAGTAAATATATTTGGTAAAAATTTTATATTTTTTAACTAAAAATCTAACTAATCAAATTAATGGAGTTAATTTTGGTCGACTGAATTGTTGTCGTATTATGGTAACACAAAATGCCACAACTCTCTGCCATCCCAAACACAGCCTTACAGTAGTATAATTTTAATTCTTTTCTTGTTCCCCTTTCTTTTCTATTAAACTAAGAATAACTAATGTTTGGTAGAGAGTATTCGTTCTCTGATTTGAATTATGATTCGTAATTTGTTACAGTATTTTTTTTTTATAAAAAATAAACATAAATTAAAAATAATTTAAATCACATAATTTAAATCCTCTAATCAAAATTAAAAAAACAAAAATACGCAATTATATATAAAAAAATCCCCCAGTATTTTGGGCATCTATGCTACCAACCCAACATCAAAATCCTGAAAAAGGAGCCAAAATATGAAAATCTGGAAAAAAAAAACCATTTCCTGAGGACCTGAGCTGACCCATTAATACCCACTTGGAGCTTATCACGACAGAAAAATCATTTCATGTTTATAATCCAGAAAATTGTTTGTCTTCAATTCCTCGTTCCTGTTCTGTTCTTTTTTTCTTCTGTGCTTCGCTGAAGAAAAAAGAAAAAAACAACGGAACACTTTCGCTTGTACTGCTCGTTAGCTTGCTGGAGTTCAAAAATCATCAACAATGGGTCGTTCTCGTGGAAATTTTCACTCCGCTGATGAGGACCCCCATCAAAGGTCTCGCCTTTTAATTGAATTGTGTGCTTTTTTTTTTTTTTCTCTTTTTCTTTTGTTGCATTTGAATTGATATTTCAACTTGCATTTGATGTTCTTCCTGGTTAGATTTACATTTTTATTTTCTTTTCTCTTCCTTGCAATTTGATTTTTTCAGGTGTTAGTTTATTTTCTAGTTTGTGCTCAGTAGAATTTTCAGTGTGAAATTGAAATTTTAGAATAAAACAGAACTGGAATTCTTTGGTAAAACCCAAATGCACAATTCGCATTCTTCCTGCGTGATAAGTCTTGGCGTTGTTTTGTCATTTGGGTTTATTAGTATATAAGGTTTTATGTTGATTTGACCACACTAATCTTAATATTTTGCTATGGTTTAACCAATTTTCTTGTATTATTGGTAAAACTTTCATATTTGACCTGAAAATCCATTTTTTACTCTTGCCCAACAGGTCAAGGAGAAAGAAACACTCATCAAGCGGGGAAAATTCAGAATCTGCCTCTGCAGGTACTTTTACACCATCTTGTAATACGCCATTGAATTTGTTAAGAAGTGAATTCTGTGATTTATATGAACAGTTTATAAATGCCAAAACTTAAGGGGATTTGTTGGTGGTATCCTTTTTTGGGGGTAAAGGTTTAACTTTATTTAATTGTAATATTAATTGGCAAAATATAGATTAAGTTCATGTTTATTAGCCTGTCCATGCATTTTTAACAATATGGATAATTTTTTTCTCGCTCCAGGGGAAAAAAATTACATTATGGGAATGTTAAGTTCTTCTCTGACATTGGGTTAGAAACATACATTAGGTAACATACTGTATCAATATACTTGTTTCACCTGTGAAGAGCAGAAACATCATAGAGATTATTTTTTACAGCTATCTATATTATGTTTCAATTTTTCTCTCTTAAATCTTTCATTTTTTATTGGAGTCAGGTCAAGGAACGAGTGAAGGGAAGGCTTTATACCATTGTAATTACTGCGACAAGGACATTACGGGGAAAATCCGAATCAAGTGTTTCGTGTGCCCTGATTTTGACCTATGCATAGAGTGTTTTTCTATGGGAGCTGAAGTGACACCTCATAAAAGCAATCACCCTTACAGGGTTATGGTCCGTAATGTCTTTTTAATAAAAATCATTTTCCTTCTATGGTTTAGGTTATATGTAGAAGCAATAAAGCAGATTTTTGTGTCATGGAAGTTTCAACAGTTCTTTAACCGCTGTAAATTTTTGTTTTGAAGTTGAGAAGAAGTTTGTGTAAAACTATTTACTTGGACTTACCTCTTTAGATATTCAGCAACTTATCATGTTTGTACAAGGCTTTCTCATAACTAGAAAGCATATCTAGAAGACTGATTTCCTTTTCCCTTCCAATATCATGTCAAATAGTTTGTAGCTGAGTTTTAGAGAGTTATATCTCTTCTGATAATTGAAAATAAAGGAAATTACAGCGTTACTTATACTAGATGCTTTTTGTGTATTTTCATTTAACAGGATAATTTATCTTTCCCTCTTATCTGCCCTGACTGGAATGCAGATGATGAGATACTGCTTCTTGAGGTACTTCTCTTTTGGTTTCATCTCTCATTTAGTACTTAAGAAAAATGAAAATAACTAATGAATTCAGGTCTGTCGTTTATCCAACTTTTGTTCAATTATTTTCGTATATTAGGGAATCGAAATGTATGGCTTGGGAAACTCGGCTGAAGTTGCTGAGCACGTGGGGACAAAGAGTAAAGAGCAATGCATCAATCACTATACGAATGTATACATGAACTCCCCATTCTTTCCTCTTCCGGTATGAAACATTCTGAGATAGTTAATGCTGTTTTGATAATAGCAACTTATTGTGAAAGTAATCAAGTGTCTGAATGTATTTGTCCAAGGACATGTCTCATGTTGGGAAAAATAGAAAGGAGCTTCTTGCTAAGGCTAAGGGACAAAGTGAGGACAAGAAAGGTTAGTGAGAAATTTTGCTTTCTCTTCTTATTTCCCTTCTCTCTTTATTGTTTTCCTGTTTTTACTGCATCGTGAGATCTAATTGTTGTGTAGCCCTCGTTCAATAGAGAAAATCTATAATATTCATGGATCTGCAAATAGGATGATTGATGTTTCGGTGATTTAAGGTTATGGTCAATGACAGCGCGTATCCAAATGTGCCTCATAAGTTAATCAAAAATGGAGTTTATAATGCTTATGACTGTCTGACTGTTTCTTTTTCAATGTTAGTAGTTACTCTCTGCTAAATTTTAGAAAAAGATACTCAAGTTAAAATGAATCAGAATACCATGAATTAGGAGGTATTCTGGCTTCAGTTTGTATTGATTAGTTACTAGGTAGTAATGTTATTCGAAACTTTCTTTGTCGTGATAATTGATATTTCCTCTATCAAATTTTGCCACTGTACAGGGTTTCCTACTATTTCGGAGCTTAATTTGAAAGAAGAATCTCCCTTTTCTTCTGCAAGAATCAAGTATGGCTATCATTCCCCTTCGAGTTACTTATGTTAGATTCTTAGTTCACCTATCTTATTTCACTTTTCTTTTACTCAGAGTTGAAGATTCACATAAAGGTGGCTCAAGCCGTTTACTATCTGGCTTTAACGCTGGTCAGACAAAACACATTCTAGACTATTGGATTTCAATTCGTTAAAAGATAGGAAAGGTAGAGACTTATCTTAGTTTATTATATTGCAGATACAGAATCTGGGTCTCGTTCCAGCGGCGCAAATGCTTCAGCAGCTGCTCCTAACAAGAAGCCATCCAAGGGGACCCAAGTCAAAGATGCCCCTAGCATTGTAAAAGTTGAAGGTATGGTTTAATACCTTCACGTGTGATCATAAATGTTTACTATTTATCCATTACTTTTTACCCTTTGTCATCTGGACGTGATTACTTTCTTTTAGGAAAGACAAATCAAATATATCCAAGTCCCTAAAGGCAAGTAATTCTCAATGGAAGATATACGTGATAAAAACTTGTTCAAAATCCCAAAAAAAAATTTTCTCGAGATAAAATACTTGAAGATATATTTAAAAAAAAAAAATCAGAAGATAATTTTTAAAACTTTAAAAAAATAAATCTTCTAAATATAGGATAAACCTTTACTTTTTCTCCAAGATTTCAAACTTATTGTCCTTTTTTTTTCCCCTGAAATTGGATCTGAATATGTCAAGCTTGCACATATTATCTTCTTCTCAATTTTCAAACGAAGACTTGTTCTGCACCCAAAAGCTGGTTTTTTGAATTTCAAATCCTGCTGTCAAAAATTGCCAACTAAAAACCTAACAATATTACCGTTGACGTCAGTGACTGACTTTCTCAGCATCTACTCCCGGACAAAATTAGATGCTACAAATTCTAGTGAGGCTTCTAGCTTCCTATAACTCAATTTGGAAAAACTGTTAGATTATACTTTTCTTTTTGTGTTGTTGGCAGATCCTCCAGCGGACAGGGGTATGGGAAAGAAACCGGTTTCGGTTAATGAGGGTCCTTTGGTTGAGTTGAGTGGTTATAACCCCAAAAGGCAGGAATTTGATCCCGAATATGATAATGATGCTGAGCAGTTACTGGCTGACATGGAATTTAAGGATGCCGACACTGAGGAAGAGCGTGAGCTGAAGTTGAGAGTGCTGCGTATCTACTCGAAGAGGTAGGTCACAGAAAATTAATTTTCAGCTTTTTTATTTTTATTTTAAAAAAAAAATCTCCTAAACAATTAGATGTTTGTGGTAGCTCTAGTTGACGTAAAACTTATTGGCAGGCTTGATGAGAGGAAGCGTAGGAAGGATTTAATATTAGAAAGAAATTTGTTATATCCAAAGCCTTTTGAGAAGGACTTATCTCCTGAAGAGAGGGCGATATGCCGACGTTATGACATCTTCATGCGTTTCCATTCAAAGGAAGAACATGAAGAGTTGCTTCAGACCGTCATTTCAGAGCATCGGACAAAGAAAAGAATTCAGGAACTCAAGGTGCGATGCATTGTTGTCATCCACCAATTGAATTTGGTTTCTTTATATTCTTGTCTTGGTTGTGCTAGAATAAATCATTCACAACCAACTTATTCTCCGCTTATACACTGCACAATGTAATACACAGGAGGCCCGAGCTGCTGGTTGTCGTACATCAGTTGAGGCAGATACATATCTTGAACAGAAAAGGAAAAGGGAAGCTGAAGAAAATGCTTGTAGGGTAAAGGAAAGCCCTCGTGTTGGTACAAGCAGTCAAGGTGGTCCCAATGCGTTCATGGCCTCTGATTCCAAGGACACAAATTCAAGACCAACCGGACAGGCCGCTTCGAGCTCCGTCGTTGATATGGATATAATGGGCTTCAATGGTGCAGATCTACTGTCTGAAGCTGTAAGTATCCGATTAATCTGTTTTTTAGTTAGCTGGTCATCACTCGACGCTGCTTTTTCCTTGAATTGCCTCAACACTTCCATAAATGCCATGTCAGAAGCCTTTAGTACTAAATTCGTTGTCAACAAAATGTGAAGTACTTTAAAAATGGATTACGAATTTACGAAGGCTTTGTATGAACAATCTACTCTGATGGGTTGGCAGGAGAAACGGCTATGCGGCGAGATGAGGTTAGCTCCACCGATTTATCTTAAGATGATAGAGATTATGTCAATACAAATCTTCAGCGGCAACATGACTAAAAAATCCGATGCACATCATCTATTCAAGATAGAGCCAAGTAAAATCGACAGGGTCTATGATATGCTCGTGAAAAAGGGGATTGCTCAGCCATGAAAGATGAAACCATCTTAGCCCAGCCATTAAGCTTAAGCCATCTCATCATTCTTAATGCTTATCGTTTGTAAATTATCATCATTTTTATTCATTTTGTTAGAGAGAATTTGAAAAAAAAAAAAAAATGAAAAGCATTCTCATTTACATTTTTGACGTCTTCCGAGTTATAAGTATCTAATCCGCCAAGAATTTTGCAATCAAATGCTTATAAGAGAAGATGGTGGTATTCTTACATCGACAACCCGGCAATATCCAGCCACGTGATGATGAGATGACTGTCTCTCTCTCTCTCTCTCTCTCTCTCTCTCTCTCTCTCTCTCTCTCTCTCGGTAAGTAAACTTCTCTCTCTCGGTAAATAAACCTCTCTCTGTCTCTCTCTCTCGGTAAATAAACCTCTCTCTCTCTCTCTCTCGGTAAATAAACTTAAAAGACATCTTTAACAAACACTTGCCCAGCTACGACCGTGTAGTCACGTAAGGACAGAAGCTGAAGTAAAAGCATCCTCAAAATATCAGAAAAGAAGCAGACTATTCTGCAGTGTTGGCCCTGTTCGGGAGCAACCTGAAAATATTCACTACTTCATATAGGAACAATTGAAAGTGAACTCATAAATTCATACTGACTAGAAAAGAGAAGGCACATTTCATAAAGAACCAGAGTTTTATTAATTAACCAAAAACGAACTTCTAAGCTTTACAATTAAAACTCAAGAAGTCATGTCCAACTATAAAACTATACTCTGTAAACGAAAATACTATAAACTAATGCCGCAACGCCTGTGGATGCATGAACACTTTCCTCATGTCCAGCCTGACATCGAGTATGATTACATTTGATAGTTTTTTCTATCCCAAAAACACCCGAATCTACTAGCCACCAGATATATATTCCTGTACACCAGCCAATTCTTTTGAGGTTAGGAAAACTTTGGCACCATCCTTCAAATGCCCATATGCCAACGTCTGTGTTTTATCTACAAAAACAATGAAAACCTACGTCTATCGCCAAAACAGAAGACCCCCAACCCAGCACCGAGTTACATGGTAACTTTAACGGATTCCGCCGCTTCACGTTTCTCGATGACTGGACAAAGATCTTCCTCCTAACCTGACTTATCCCCATTCCCTGCATTAGCATTCTTATTGCCACTAAGATTGTTAACTTCAAACTTATTGTTGATAAAAGGACGAATTCCTGAATTGGTGGAATCCATCACAATCTTCAAACGATCAATGGAGCTGGCTAAATCAAGCAATCCCTTTCCTCGTCCATCAATAACCTCAGGATTAGAAGTCTTATGAATCTCAGACCCGCACATCACTGCACTAGCAGATGAGAGCTTTGTGCTGGAACTGACATTTAGAGGTATATGTAGGAGTATTTCTGGCTTTGTTTTTGTATCAACCCATCTGCTCCCATCCCAATCTTTGGAAGCCCTAATATCCTTTTTCTGGAAAGTCAAAAACCTCTTTTCACCTAACATCACAAAGAAAAAGTCGTCACTTACCATGACGCAAATTGATGCATACCTAAAATGTAAAATCTATACATGAATTCAGTGTAAATTGGAGGTTAAAAAACTAGTGCTCCCTTTTGAGGTACCGTGGCAATAATTTCATTCAATGCATCAAAATTCGCAAAATAGTACAACTTACTAGGAAAATAAACTTGCACAGTATCAGGTCCAGAAATTCCAACTCCAGTGATAAGACCTTCCCACCAACCATCACACCACCAGGCATCCACAGGTGCTCCAATCTCAACAGGAAAGTCTGTTAAAACTTTGGGAGGGCATGGCCGGATTGTCAGGCGGCCTGAGCATCTCATTCCCAGTTTATCAGGAGCCGCTACTCTAGATGCAGGTACCCACTCCTACATGTACAATGTATAATTGCAAGATATCAAATCCCTTTCCCTGGTTGATATTAAAGCAAATCATGCACATATACATTAGAAAAGGGTATTTGGGGCCATGGGCCTTGAAATGAAACCAACTAATATGGATTTTCTAATGCCTATGACGTTGGTCCAGAAAAAAGAAAAACAGTGTGACCAAACGTTTTTCCACAGCATCATAGACAATTCGTTTAAGTTTTCTTCTGTTTGGAAGCCAAGGGAACACGATAAAATTTCGTCAGCTTTTCCATACCTCTAAATTGCCCAATCCTTCTGCATCCTCCACATCATTGTATCGAACTTTCAGCTGCTTCTGAGATTTCTTCAAGATCTTACATTGAAACCAGCAGCCTCGGATGCCACTATCTTGACAGAGCAGCTCTATCCTGTCACCAACCTTGAAAGACACTGGAAGTTGGGACTCGGTTCCAACAACTTGGGTGACCATTTGTTTCCTTGGTAACCTAAGCTTCAACTTTGGGTATGTTGGTTCACCTTTTGTTGCCTGATTCCCAGAAGCAAAACTTCTAACACCAAGAGTCCCATCTTCAAGTCCTTGCTTTCCCTTGTAATTTCTGTTCCTCTTAGAACCCACTCTCACAGGATCATCAAGTGCAAATTCTTCCTCATCTTCCCCACCCAACTTACTGGACTTGCCTTTATGCTTGGGGACAACATTAGCATCTAGGGAGGCAAGAATCCCTTGATTCGAGTACCCTCTTAATTTAGCAAGAGTAAAGGGTCTAAGCTTGTTGTTTTTGAACTGTCGATAGCACATATGAATCCCCGAAGATGAATTATGTGCAACAAGGGCCACACATTTCTCAAAATGTTTAGGAGTCAAAACTGTTGCAGGACCATCAACACACTCTGCACTGATCACTTGGACATGAGATGTGATGAAAACTTCACTTGGATGTGGATTTAGCTGAGGCACATCTTTGACTTCCTGATTATGGTGAAACCAGCGCACTTTAACCTTTTTCTGCCCTTTCTTGTCCTCATACATATCTTCCAAGTAACCAAGGTATTGATGATCATCTAATGCCATTATAAATACAAAAGAATGGACCTGAGCATCAAGGGGAAAAAAAAAAAAAAAAAAACAGCAACAACAACAACAAACTCAATTAAAAACCTCAGAATGCAAAGAAAACTAAATAAATATGTCTTAGACAAGGAGACGACCACCACTATACAGATAAATAATCAATAACATAGCAGAAAAGGTTGTTGGCTTGTTGCTTACTTTAATTGTAGTTTCACTCCTACAAAAAGCTGGGTAATGCTTTAGCTGTTTGGCACAGATCCAAGCAACACCAGACCATTCAATTTCTGAATCTTGAACTTTCAATTTTCTTGAAACCTGGATAATGGAGAATGTAATGTTTATTACTATTATCATTTATTTACAACAACAACAACCAAAAAAAAAAAAAAAACCAGAAAGCAGAAAATGGATACCATCTGATCAGGCAAGAAGGTTTGATGAGCACTGGATCCAGACATTGACAAAGCTACTGTTGAGTCGTTTGTCGGTGAATCTATCAAGCATCATAACAACATTATTCTCAGTCCACAATCATCAAAAGTTAACGATTCGTATGCGCATTAGTGTTCAAAACGTGATGCAACAAGAATGATTCTATTGAAAACATTAATGGTAACGAGTTGGTTGTACACCAATGATCAAACGATGGGATGCTGTTACCATCTTAATCGGGAAGTAATAGTATAATTGATGATGCAAATCCAATTTTCATGTACCTTTTAAATGATAGACAGGCCACTCAGATTGAAATCATAATAAATTCAACCACAATACAAACGCTAAATGAATGTTAATATAGTAAATTCCTTAAAATTCAAGTTTCTTTATCCTTTTTATTACTTTTTGTTTTCCTGCTCGAAATTCTTTGGTAATACTTATGCCAAACAAAGGCTTATGCAAAACGGGAAAAGAGTCAAGAAAAGAAAAAGGAAAAAGAATAGAGGAATTAAACAAAAAGGAACTCTTTTTTGCTCAACCAAAAAAAAAAAAAAAAAAAGGGAATTAAAAAAAAAGGAACCTTTTTTTTCCCAACCAAAAAAAAAAAAAACATTTAACTGATCTTTGACACAAAGTACATTCCCTTTAAATCGGCATCGCAAATTGCATATGTTATTCAAGAGCCAAAAAAATCAAAAGAAAGCAAGCTCAAAGAAAGTTTTTAAGTTTTTTTTCCTCTTAGGGAATCATCTAATTGCTTTGAAACTAGTCTAACAAGTTCTCACATAAGTTGATGAATGCATAGGATGTGTTGCATCCAACATACAAAACACGTTTCTTTAGGGCACATCCATAGCTGATTAGTCCACTGGTAGGTATGACCAGTATTGCACTGTTGAGATGAACTTTCAATTTTCAGGATTCAATGAAAAAGGGGGGAAACCTAGATTTAGGGTTCTAGAGTTTCTTTCCCCCTACACCCGGCCAAAAAAATGTTACATTCTAAATTCCGAAAAGCAAAACAAGCATTTCAGTCCCAGATTTCAAAAAAGAAAAGTTGTAAATGTGACAAACGGGAAGAAGATAAATCCACTATGAAAAATTTAATAATAGATAAATGAACTGGGGTTCAGTGGCGTACCCATTCCCTCAACGGCGCTTGAAAATCCTACATAAATGTAACTAACACGAAGAAGATAAAACAATTATGAAAGAAATAATGATAAGTACACAAACCAGGGTTTGGTGGCATACCCATTCCATTAACGAAGCTTGAAAATCCAGTCAACTGACTCATAGCAACTACTCTCTCTCTCTCTTTCTCTCTCTCTCTCTCTCTACCCTTCCTCTCTTTCTCTCTCTATATCTCCCCACTCTATCTCTACATATGTCATATGCATTTATATAATAAGATAGATTGATATTTTGTGGCAGCCTTTAAATGCTGAAAAAGAAAAGGAAAGGAGATTTAATGCGACCGAAGAACACGCTAATAGCGCGTGCTTGCGGAAAATGACTGCAAAGAGACACGTAATAGCCACCCTCTCTTTCTTAAAAAGATGCTAAAACACAATCGCCAATAAAAGTAGGTTTATAAATTATCAAATTATTGAGATACTATTTCTTTTCATCAACGCAAAAGACGCAAAGAGCCAAAACAACTGGGCCTGCATAAGATCTACTACAATGGTACTTATGCAAGAAACATTAAATTCTATCTGACATAAAATCAACCGGCTATGCTTCATTAATAAACGTATCATATCCTCAAGATACGCACCCTCTGTGCCCACAATATCATAAAGAAAAGAAAATTTATCAGTAGGTTTTGTAAAGGACACGTATTAAAAAGTTGATGCATTAACAAATTAGAGAAGCAAGCTATAATGGTGTCCTAGTTTGAAATTCAAGAAAAGGTAGGCATTCTATAACCAGGATAACATTTCAAGTCTTAAAATCTTCATAATCTCGGACAAATATCACACTGGAAAAACACTATACATTGGTGCTGGACAAAAAAATCGTTGCCTTAAACTAAGGGCCGTGATATTCATACATCAAGTCAAGTGAATTCTAGTGACAGTAGCTAACATGTACTTAAAAACAACTTACAATGTGAGTATTTCAATTGAGAACTTAGGATAAGTAATAGGTATGCAAGTTTTTTTATGTAAAAAATATAAAATAAATGATAAGCGTATTAACTAAGTATCCCACCTTAAATGATGAAGATCCCACCATAGGGGTGGATGGGAACTGTAGGAGCTCCACCCTAGTAACCACTAGTATTTTTATATGCTATTTGAATCTCCATCAAAATTGTGCTTGGCAAGAGCAGTTTCTTTCAAGTACAAACTATTGATTCAACCCTAGAATGCTATGCACATACAAGACCTTGCGTGAAATTAATACTTCAATACACATCTACTTTCAAGAAATAAAAATCATAATCTTTGACCAATAAGTTTAATTTCATATCCAAAGAACTCTATATTCAATCTACCAAACTCCACAACCAAGATCCTATATGTGAAGCAATTTCCTAGATGTGTAGCTAAAATCGCGCAACATCCACTAATTGCGAAACTTAAGCGACAAAAAGGGCATGATTGCCACATCAAGTAGTTATCCTATGAAGGAAACAAAACTGACTTAAATGTTTATCCATGCATGCAATTCGTAATCCTAAACCTAGCGTCTCGAGCACGAATCTGTTCTCTAAGGAGATTTCTTTCTAAACAACACATTTAGGCAATGCATATAATCAAATTCCACGACAATGCCCGAACCATTAAATGTACTAATTCAGTCTAAAATCATAAAAATCAAAATCCCAGAAATAAAATAAAGAAAACTGCATTATACAATAATGAGAACGTACTTGAGAGCTCTTCCGGACAACGCCTTGAGACCAAGGAAGTGAGCCACTCCACAACTTCTCTTCTGGCTCGCCATTTCGTGCAGGCATTGACAGATCCTAAGGGGCCATAAGCCTGCACAAACTCTTCGGCAACGACATACATCATGTGCCTAATGCTCCTCTCAGTCCCTATAACAGCAAGAACCAAATCCTCGGATGAATCCTTCAAAAAATAGTGAACCACGCGGTTACCACGCTCATGGCACAAAATGTGTTCTTCCCATGCCACGAAACCATGATCGTTCCCAGGCATCGCGATGTTAGAAAATCCCCAAATTTGATTTTTTTTTTTGAAGAAGTTTCTTTCTAATATCACATTAGCTTCGAATTTCCAATTGCCAAAACCCTAAGAATTTGCTCTCTTAAAACCCAAAACCTTTCAACATAAAACTTAAAGACTACATGTTTGGCAAAATCAGTATCGGAGAAATGCAAAGCAGCTTAATCAACACGAAAATACAAAAAAAATAATAGTAATAATAATAAGGGAAAAAAAGATTATATATTTCTCTCTCTCTGCAGAAAACAGCCGCCAAGGAAATGAGTATGAAAGCAAAAATAATTTGAAAAAGCCGAAAATGAGACGAAATAGAGAGGACTAGGATTCCATAAAACCCAGAACCAAAGTCCAAAGAAACGAAAAAAAAGGGGAACTCCCTCCAACACTCCGCAGAGCTGAAACGCCTGCGGCAGCTAGAGACCAGACGATTCGAATGGCATTGACATCGTCGAAACGGTTCGTCGGCGGAGGATACAAAGGGCAGAGCAAAAGGCTTTTTCTTTCGTTGATGGTCTGAACAAGGGGCGAAGTGCAAAGGAAACGAGGTTTTTGGTTTAGAGAGAGAAAGAGAGGTAGCTTCTTCCCCTCCTTGACGGTGAAACGTTTCTGAACATAGCTTAGAGAAGAAAGAGACGAATGAGAGAATTCTAGAGAGAGAGAGAGAGAGAGAGAGAATGGCGGAGTTAGGGCAGGTGTTGCAGAGGCTGGGGAACAAGGGCGGAGAGGAGGCACTCCCACGACATCTGGTGAAAGAGTGAGGCCGAATAAGGAAGGAAAATGGGGAGGGGTAGAATCGGAATCTTGTGTTTGTTTGGTGGTATTTTCGTACCTCCGGTAGAAACATAACGTTTTTCTTGGGGTTTTTTCTTGGCTTTATTACGTGGCGGATTCAGACGCTTTCACGGTCGGTTTGCCTCGGTCAGCACAGAATCTAATAATCTTCCTACCAAAATTCTTCTCCCTACGACGCCGTATTAATGACGAAGCCAAATTGCTTAATTGTAAGTTATAATTCGTACTTCCCTAAAAATAAATAGATAATAAATAAATAAATAAAGACTGATTTGCCTAAAGTCTTATTCCTATCAGTATAATAAGAGCTAGATTTTTGACTGATCCCGTACAAATATTGGTTGACGTTGAATTTAATCAAAATTAAATAAAAATAATAAAATATGTAAAAGTGTCTGGATTTAATTTTTATCTTAGTGGACGTTTGATTCATAGATTTAAAATCATAATTCATAATTATTTTTAATTTATGTGTATTTTTATGAGAGAAAATACTATAGCGAACAACGAACTATAATTCGAATCATGTCATGAATCTAGCAACTAAACAACCTATTAATGATTTTAAAAAGCATACTCCTTTAGTCACTTGCATTATTGCTATAGAAATATTAAGCCCCATCTCCAAATTATCTTTAGTCCAATTTTGAAAATTGTGCAACAAATATTTGGCAATTAAGGGGACATTTTCTACACCTACCATTTCTACCCACCTACTACTCAGTAGTCCTATTCTTATTGTCGCAGTAGTGCTGATTGTTATTTTGTCTCATTTATAGCACCGTTAAGAATGTAGCAATATATATATTTAGATTTAGGGGCATCCAAATTTTAGTAATTAAGAAAAATGAGTGTGGGAATGTAGCCGTATTCAGACGAATAGTGAACCTTAATTTATAAGAAAAATGTTACATTTCAGAAACCTTTTTAACTCAGAACGTCATAGTTCCATGGATCATAAGTATTGGTAATAATTGACATGATTTTAATTTTTCTCAAGTGATTGTTATCACAACTCTCCATTTTTTCTGTTTCATTTTGTTTTTTTTTGTGAAATTTATGTTACAAGTTCTCGTGGAAATACAACATTTTCTTTGGATAATTCTCTATGAAAGGGGAAAAAATATTTAGAAGGAAATGCAAAATGGTTAAAAAACAAATAACTAGATTTGTGTCATAGAGATGTTTGCGCAATTGAGTAATGAGTGTTATGACCTCTAAGCACAATTTGTGCCACACAAAAAAAAAAAGTTTTTACTAATAATACCTCAACATTGGAATTTCTTTAGATTTGGCCATTCAATGCACATTAATTTCATGGCAAATTTTATGCAGAACCAAGAGAGCTAATAGAAGTATGCATATCTTAAACTCTTAGAGCCTGTTTAATTCGTTAATTCGAGACTTTATGTGAGAATTTTTTACTATACTAAAAAAATTAGATATGATTATTTTTAAAAAAAATTTATTATAATAAAATTTAAATTTTAAACTCGAATAGTAAAATAAATAAGGACTTAATATCCGCATTAAATTTTAAGTTTTAATCTTCATTTAACTTCATTGGCTTACAACAATAGATAAGGATATGAAAAGAGGGCAAATAAAGACAAACCAACTACAGCCACACACTCGAAAGGCTAATCTAGAACTTTTACCATAGAAAACATAATCTGAGAGCCAAGAAATCAACTGAAAACTCCTCAAAATGAAAAATATGTTGACCTTGAGATCCCAATTCTGCATCCCAAAGTGCACTAATCTTACCAACTCTACCGCATTTCGTCCAACTCTCATCCCCATCTCATACCGAAAGCACCCAACACCGACTAATTACTTACCTTCTAAAACAATCCCCATCAAGAGACAAACTCTAAATCTCACCAAGTCAAATGATGTCTTGAACAAGACAACTTTGATCCGAGAACTCAATCCCAAATCCCAAAATCACTTGTCATCAAATAATTTTTCCACAAATGTTGGGATTGAGTCGTGTCCAAGGTGTCTGATAGTCGGAGCGGTTTCCGTAGGATTTGTGCTGCTCCTGATGGGGGTGAATGACCAAAAGGCGTTGGCTTTTGGGCCTGAAGGGCCACTTGTGGAAGAGTTTTGGGACAACGTGAGGAGATATGCACTTTACGCTCTCACAGTCAGTACAGGTGCTCTTTACACTGTATTCCAGCCTATATATGAGTTGCTGAAGAACCCCATTTCTGCAATTCTCATTCTGGTCATCTTGGGGGGCGGAATCTTCATCGTCTCGCAAGTCGTTTCAGCCATGGTTGGTATCACAGATTTTTCTTATGATTATAGTTATTAGCCTGCAGATCGTAAGGATTCAATCCCTTTATAAAAATGAGCTTCTTTTTCCGGCTTAATTTGATTTTGTTTTTTAATTTGTCAATTAGTTTCTCACAAGCACGAGCAAGTTGATCACAGCAGTCTCAATTTTCCTATATATACGCTTGTACATCACTTGGATTTTGTGTATGAATGATTTTGCATATTAACCCTAAGGATTTTTTAAGTCAATAGGTCTAAATGTACACCCATTCAATTCGTAGACCCGTTATAAATGGAATTTTCATTTTCATTTTTTTTTATTCCTGGGATAAGAGTGAATGACCAAAATATCCTTAAAAATTATGCCCGATCAGATCTTTCTTACTAGAAAGACCGGTTGGCAATTTTCTTACAGGGCACACCAATAAGAACTTTCTGACCGGACTCAGGTTTCTTACCGCTCCCACCAGTCAGAACGGAAAGAAATGACAGACGTGAGTTTCTTCGATTTTACAGATTACTCAACTCCGAAGAGGCCATGAAATAGCATGATTCTCGTTGGTTTTTCAAATAAAATATCAAACTACGATTACCCAGCATTCAAACAATGAATTAAGCATAAAAAATACAAGATTTGAGAGAATAATGCTCGGACTGTTAATCACCATGGATGCTGGCGATTGTCGACGTCGGTAGGGGCATTCTCCGGCGGTGAAAGGCAGCGCCGCCGGTGAACTTTGGCCGGCAACGTTTCCTCGTGACTGCCCAACGAAGGAGGGGATTTAGCTCCTCCTTTTCAAACGTTTTTTCTTTTAATTTGAGAGAAAAGGAGAAGAGCATTTAGGAAATACACATTTTTTCATTTAATGAAATGCCTACTCATTGAAACTTTCTATTTCGGAGCCTACTCATTAAACACATTATACATTTTAAGCCTATTTTTCAAAAGGACCCTAAGCCTAAATCAAGAAGCAAAAGAAAAGCTCCACAACATTCCAGGTCATTTGCTAAACAAAATGTTTTATGGGCCCTTTTTTTTTCACGATTCGAATCATAATTTAACTTTTTTTTACTGTAGTGTTTTTTTTTCCATAAAAATTTGAATGTCAACTCAAATTTTTCACTTGAACCTTCAAAAAGAATGGAGGCGTAGTTTAATCATAACTCAATATATAATGCCCGTTTAATACGCTTAGTTCGCTAATTTAAATTTTTAATTTGAGTTAAGATGTGACTTTATATGATAGTGTTTTACTGTAATAAAAAAAATAAATGTGACTATTTCTGAGAACTTTTTACTATAATAAAATTTAAAATTTAAATTTAAATCAGTAAAATAAACGGAGTCATAATATTACACTTCACCTAAAGGCGAAAAAAGATAAGAAATTGCTTAAGTTGAGCAACCAGCAATAGAAGAAACTGAGAGCGGATATCGAAAGGTGTTGGCATATTGGAAAGAGAGGGCCTCTCCAGGGGTGAGGGGGTCACCATTTTTTACTAAACAATCGTCGAAGGATAATCGCTTGAAAACTCGAGGGTTAATCAACCGAACTGAGCTAAACCACCCACATTTGACGTGAACTTCGGAGACGCTACAGCCTGATGAGGGGCAAGCGTTTAGGATCTCAACTGTGAATGATGGAATCCCATTGGGAAGTGTGCCCGTTGGCGCTTGGAAGATTCTTATGTCCGCTTTTGAACATGTATTTTCACCTATGCGGTTCACGTCACCTCCGTAATCTGTATCGATTTTTGAAATGTTTAGATACATGGTATAGTAGTATATCGAAGTAAGACGAAAAATATTACTATACATGTGTTGTGCGGAAGCGAATAAATTTTTTCAGTAGGGGCAACAATATGAAACGCAAAAATTTTTTCAGTAGAAACTTATGTGCCGTTTAGTTCGTTGATTTGAGTTTTTAATTTGAGTTGAGATGTGACTTTATGTGAAAGCTTTTTACTGTAGCAAAAAAGATAGATGCGACTATTTCTGAAAGCTTTTTACTGTAGTAAAACTCAAATTTTAAACCCAAATCGGTAAAATGAACGGAGTCTTAAAATTATTTACAATGAGGCGTAGTTAGAATTATCTAGTATCGAGTGAGGTGTAGTTAGAAATTTAGAATTATCTACACTCGGAAGTGGTTAGAATTGTCTATAATGGGGCATAGTCAGAATTATAAAGGCCATAATTAAAATTTTTTTTTTAGAAATTTGCCTTAAATTTTTTTTTTTTCTTTCTTGTCTTTTTTTTTTTTTTTTCAAAATATGTGTGCCTCTGCCAGGACCGCCGCAATACATATACGTACATAACAATTTAGTAAACTGTCACACGTATAATCATTGTAAAAAGGCTGAACCAAGCTTAATTCTCGAACCATTTAAGGATATGTCTGTATATAAGTCACGCCTCTATGCAAATTGAGGCTTCACATGAAGAATGAAAGAAGGAGCATGCACAATAGTACCAAACATAATAAAGAGAACGAGTGATATCTTAATTACCAGCTGATTGTGTCTGTAAGAGACTCCTTTCAGTGAAGCCAGTGCTGGTTCTCTCCGAAAAGATCGGTGTTTTAAGGCCAACTTCATCTGTGCCTCCCAACTGTTTTGACTCCGTTGCTGCAATATCAAAGATGTTTCAAATTTCAGACAAATCAAATATCAAATCAAACACAAATTGCAAATGCTCAAGTTATATTTTGTTAATGGTCATTGCCATTCATACAATAATCGTACAAAATAATTAACTTTGTCGCAAATGAAATGGAAAGCAATCAAGCATAGGGATTGAATGAAGAACTGTACCAAAGAACGAAGCAAGCACCAAAAGGGAAAATAGAGCCATAGTGACTACAGAAATTCTTGGGCCACACTGGAGACTTCTGGTTATCATCAATGAACTTCCTTCCATGACCACCTGCAGATCACACGTTGTTCACACTCAGTTAAACCCAAGGGGGGGGAAAAAAAAAGAAAAAAAAAAGAAGAAGAAAAAAAGGAGAGGATAATAAATACTTGGATACTCCAAAATAGAGAAAATACCTTTTGGCTGGAAATTAACAAGAGTCCTGGACTGTGACTTAAGGGTTTAAGTGCAAAAAAAAAAAAGTACATAAACCATGAGATTATAGAAGAGGAAAAAACGTAGCAAAAATACAGCAGAATTTTCGTGGAAGTGACACGCTTAAATATATTGCAAAAACATCAAGAGACGTAGATGAACATATTTATAATAAGTAGAGCTAATTGTCAGTGTGCATCTTTTACTGGGCTGCAAATTAATCACTTTTGCATGGAAAAAAGAGGAGAGAAGAAATAATAATATGCTTAGCAAATTGACTCATTGACTGGCTCTCTGCGTAGAGGAGGCTGATTCAGAAAAGTGATTAATTTCTCTCTCATCTCCCAAGAAAAAAGACTAAAATAAAAAACTAAAAAGAAACCAAAAGAGAAGGAATAAGGTTTGATTTGATAAAGTAGGTATCACTACATGTGCTTCAATTATATATGGACCGTGTGTTAACGTTAACATGTATTATATAGTTGCATTTGATAAATTGCTATAACTTTAGTGGGCATGAAAAGTAAGGTTACGTCTTTATGTTCATCATGCAGTGGGAGCTTAAATTAGAACAAATAAAAAATAATAATAATAAAGAAAAGGATAGATCTATTAACATGTTGAACAGAGTTCTGAAGCTTAGAAAAGAGAAAAATATAAAGAGTAAACACTCCAGTTTCATTCGACAAGTCTGATTTTCATTACATGAGAGTGCAACTGTTTATAACATAAAAACACAAACATAAAACTATGCCAAAATGACCTAAACATAATTAAATTATAAACACAATCATAATAAGAATCAGAAAAATTCTGAAGTCACGATAAGTGTATTTTTTTTTACTTCACTTCGTTAATTCGAGTTGAGATGTGACCTTATGTGAGAACTTTTTACTGTAGCAAAAAAGTTAGATGTGATTGTTTATGAGAACTTTTTACTGTAGCAAAACTCGAATTTTAAACTCGAATCGGCGAAATGAACGGGGTCATATATTATCTTGTTTGATCTTGAGATGTAATGTAGCGGCAGCTTAATTAATAAAATTGAAAAATAAAAATAAGAGTGATAGATCAGTTAGCTTGTTGATTTACATAGAATGTCAGAAAATCCGCTTCAAAATCTGTTGATTCACATAAAATACCAGAAATTGGCATCAAGATTCATTGATTCATAAAGAATATTAAAAACTAGAAAAATAAGAAGTGTAAACACTCATATTTCATTCATAAAAATTATCGCCCTCCTTTACATAGGATAAAACTAACATATTTATAGGCTAATTTGCCCCAAACAGTAACTAAAAAACTAAAAATAAAATTAGTAAAATAAATAATTCTGAAAATTAAAAAGAAAAAGAGAAACTAACAACCCAAGAATTTAGCCAAAATGAAATTTGACTTTTTTAGACTAACCTAAATGTAAAAATGGTAATGTAATCAATTAAAAACTTCTAAGAATAGAATTTGATTTTTCTTCCATAATAATTGTCTTCGGGTAAAAAATTTTGAGGTTGGAAAGAATTCGTCCTCAAGTTAAAAATATTGATTTCATTCCCGATATGGGCTGCATCAAGATGATCCCAATACATGACTGTAAAAGCTAGATTTTTTGCACCACTTCAAGTTCCTTTGGATTCATAAAAAAACAAAAACAAAAAAAAAAATTGACAAAAAAGTGAGATTGTGTCGAGAGAAACCATATAAAATGCATGAAAACTTAGGAACTGTAGACTTGGACATACTCGAAGTTAGGCTCTATCAATAATAAATTAAAGGCGCAATTGATTGGTCCAAGAAACCTTTATGAAACCAGCAGAAAAACAGGAAAAAATAAAAACATGATGCTTTGTCCGATCCGGAGAACCGTGTGCACTTTTTTAATTTGCCTTTCCGCTTCCTCCTACTACCTACCCGTGGTAGCTAAACAGTAAAATTATAAAAACATTCTCACCAGTAATTACTATATCGATGAAAGCAGTTGGGCAGTTAAATGTGTTAAATACGTATAGTTATGAAGAATATATAACATATCAGCCTTTGTTTTCCCGAGAAGATCATGTACATGTTCTTAATTAATTAGGCCACACGATACCAATATATTTTATTATAAGAGCAGCGTAAATTACTGCCCTCAATGTTCCATTCGGCCGCCACGCTCTTCTCTAACGTTCTTGTTCCCATTCATTCAAATAACTTTTACTTACTATCTCCTTTCTCTTTCCCAAATATGGCCTATACAAACTACCACGTTTCATGTTTCCATAGTTAATTAACAAGAGAATCTCTTTACTACTTCTCATTGAAGAAAATAACGTTATTTTTACTTCAGTTGCTGCTCAAATACTAAGCCCGTTCTTTTCGGGAGTTAGAGAGCTTGAGTTAAAGAGTGAACTTATGTGAGAGAAAACACTATAATAAAAAATTTAAGTTGTGAAAATAACGAGACCTAAATTTTTCGGTTTTACATGAATGATGATCTTCGTAAGAATTAGGAAGTGCAATATCTTGACACTATCGATATTGAAAGAAGGGTGCATAAATATCACTTTCAGTAAAATTTTCCAAGAGTACTGTCCTTTAAAAAAAAAAAAAAAAAAAGAAGTATCGATTTCCGTAGAAAGTGTTGTGAAAAATAGCGAAATTTCGTGAAACTTTCTACATAAATTCTAGTAACAATTGATAAAACACCAAAGAAAATTTGATAAAATTTGATACTCTATATATAAATATATTTTCTGAAATTTTATTTTTGAAAGTCAAATACATGTATATTTATTTTACTATAAGTTTATATGCTTTTTTTTTTGTTGGACGCAATTTATATGATTTCACTGTTTATATGATATAAGAAGACAAAATAATCATTCTTAATTTCAAGATTATATAAGAAACTACTCAAATTTCATGTTTTGGTACTAATGTTGTTCATACTTTATACCAAGAAGATACCTTTGATTCTTCAAACCAAGCTACTTTTTCTATTGATTATTTTCTCATTTTGTATGAAAACTATGGATGTAAATTACAGGGGTTAGGTTAAATGGTAATCCAATTATTTTTTTATTTATTTTACTTAAATCTGTAAATGTACACTTATGTACTATTATCACTTCTATACATATTTACCATATATCAGTAATCTAATTGCAAATTTCATCTACTTATGCATCTTTAATTATTTTTTAAGTTTCTAAAAGTTTAATTTAAAATTTCAATGTGTTAAGATAAAGTTTCCTATTTTACACAAGTTTTTATTGATAACCATATCTCTGTCGTCATTTCAGTAAAATTTAGGCACCGATATCCATATTTTTCATTCTCTTTTTTTTTTTTTTTTTTTTTTTTTTTTTTTTTGGTTTAGCCATATTTTTCATTCTTGCCCCTAACGTTGGTCCTTCTTTGGTAAATGGTAGTAGGGACAGGTTGAATAAAAAGGAATCAGGACAAGACGTTTAGTGAATAGATTTTAAGGAGATATTTGTTTCATGTATTCATTATTAATTTTGAATCATGATTCATAGTTGTTTACAATATTTTTCTCTCACAAAAAATTTAAACTTTAAAAATTAAAATCATGAATCATGATTCTAAATTCATGAACCAAACATTATTAAGACTTTCATTTATTTTTTAGGAGAGACGTAGTGTGGCCCAGATCCTCCAACAACACGCTTCAATGATAGATTGCTTTCCGTATATCCAAGCCACAAGCCTTGCAGCCAATTGGGAAAAGGGTACACATCAACAATCATGCTACAATTTTTCCAATCAAATTAGGCACCAAAAAAAAAAAAAAAAAAAAAAACCCCCACAAGAAAACATTGGATTGGAATGAAATAGTAGAAAATTTTCGGCTAAGAACACCTGATGATCTTTGATCAAAATAAACTTGCTTTCCAAAGTCCACAAAAAATTTCGTTGTCACAGCTGTTGGCTGGAGCAGTCCATTTCATTTTCTTATAATTAATAGGTTTTGGATTGAAACATATTTATTACTCCCTTGTTGTCTTTGTCTTAGACTCCTAGACCCTTCATTTTTCGCCGGGGAACTCAATAATTAAGCTGTGCATTAACACACACACACACACACACACACATATATATATATATATATATATATAATAGCCATAAATCAAGGTTCCTAGAAAATCTTAATCCGAAAGCCACTCAACATTATTGATTATGTGACGTCATTAATGGCCCTGGCATTCCGATACGCAACTCAATCATTTTTTTTTTAAATTTTATTTGAACTCTATCAATTATTTGTATTAATCATATGAAAGGAAAAATAAACAATAAAAAATAAAAAGCGACAAATAACCACTACAATGAACACATTGTAGCCTTATTAGCCAATATGATATGCTGGCACCTCAGAAACCATACAAGTATACTACAAGAATACATTAATTAATTGCAAAATATACGCAAACTATTTTTGATTGGGGCTGTTGTTATTATTATTATTATTAATTATATGCAATTTAATTTGTCGTTTCACACGTATATTATTACTGTTGCCGGCCTAGAGACGTTTGGGCAGCTATATATATTAGGGTGCAGTTCTTTGAGAATTTGCTCCAAAACAAAAGTCCTCCTAAATTTGGTCTTAAAAAAAAAAAACAAAAACAATTTCTCTCTTTAGAGAGAGAAAGAAGGAGTCGTCAAAAATGGCAACCTTGAAATGGTTTGTTCACTCAGCGTGCCATGTTTTGGGGTACCCAACTAAAGAAGGAGCCAATATTAATGGAGACGCGAAGAACAGCTTAAAGGTACCTAACGGTACTAACAACGTAGGATTAATGTCCGAAAATTCAGAGGTCATGGAGTTCCAAATGCCTCTTCATTATCCACGTTACGCCAAGACGGATTATGAGAAGATGGAGGAGTGGAGGCTGGACCTGCTTCTCAAGCAATACGGGCTCAGTTTCAAGGGCTCTCTTGATGAGAAGAGGGAATATGCAAAAGGCGCTTTCTTGTGGCCTGATCAATACTAATTATATACTAATCACCTCTTTTTTGCATGAGACGTGCTTAAGATATATATATATATATATTATGTTTTACTATATTATATCTCTCTATGTCTAGATCTCGTGAAGGGCTTCCTGTAAGATTTCTGAAAAGTACGTGTGTACTTTTATGAGGAAGGAGAGAAGCTAAAATAAGTGTTAAAGTGTACGTAACAGATCAGTGCATGTAAATTAGCGGTGTTCTGAATGTTGTACGTTTTACGGGAATGTGTGCCTTTTTCTTCCCCCGTGGATTATGTAACTTTTTGCGGTGAACGGTGATCGTAGTCTTGTATGTGATTTTTTTTTTTTTTTTTTTTTTTTTTGGCTTTTTACTTGCTTTCCAAAGTCCACAAAAAATTTCGTTGTCACAGCTGTTGGCTGGAGCAGTCCATTTCATTTTCTTATAATTAATAGGTTTTGGATTGAAACATATTTATTACTCCCTTGTTGTCTTTGTCTTAGACTCCTAGACCCTTCATTTTTCGCCGGGGAACTCAATAATTAAGCTGTGCATTAACACACACACACACACACACACACATATATATATATATATATATATATAATAGCCATAAATCAAGGTTCCTAGAAAATCTTAATCCGAAAGCCACTCAACATTATTGATTATGTGACGTCATTAATGGCCCTGGCATTCCGATACGCAACTCAATCATTTTTTTTTTAAATTTTATTTGAACTCTATCAATTATTTGTATTAATCATATGAAAGGAAAAATAAACAATAAAAAATAAAAAGCGACAAATAACCACTACAATGAACACATTGTAGCCTTATTAGCCAATATGATATGCTGGCACCTCAGAAACCATACAAGTATACTACAAGAATACATTAATTAATTGCAAAATATACGCAAACTATTTTTGATTGGGGCTGTTGTTATTATTATTATTATTAATTATATGCAATTTAATTTGTCGTTTCACACGTATATTATTACTGTTGCCGGCCTAGAGACGTTTGGGCAGCTATATATATTAGGGTGCAGTTCTTTGAGAATTTGCTCCAAAACAAAAGTCCTCCTAAATTTGGTCTTAAAAAAAAAAAACAAAAACAATTTCTCTCTTTAGAGAGAGAAAGAAGGAGTCGTCAAAAATGGCAACCTTGAAATGGTTTGTTCACTCAGCGTGCCATGTTTTGGGGTACCCAACTAAAGAAGGAGCCAATATTAATGGAGACGCGAAGAACAGCTTAAAGGTACCTAACGGTACTAACAACGTAGGATTAATGTCCGAAAATTCAGAGGTCATGGAGTTCCAAATGCCTCTTCATTATCCACGTTACGCCAAGACGGATTATGAGAAGATGGAGGAGTGGAGGCTGGACCTGCTTCTCAAGCAATACGGGCTCAGTTTCAAGGGCTCTCTTGATGAGAAGAGGGAATATGCAAAAGGCGCTTTCTTGTGGCCTGATCAATACTAATTATATACTAATCACCTCTTTTTTGCATGAGACGTGCTTAAGATATATATATATATATATTATGTTTTACTATATTATATCTCTCTATGTCTAGATCTCGTGAAGGGCTTCCTGTAAGATTTCTGAAAAGTACGTGTGTACTTTTATGAGGAAGGAGAGAAGCTAAAATAAGTGTTAAAGTGTACGTAACAGATCAGTGCATGTAAATTAGCGGTGTTCTGAATGTTGTACGTTTTACGGGAATGTGTGCCTTTTTCTTCCCCCGTGGATTATGTAACTTTTTGCGGTGAACGGTGATCGTAGTCTTGTATGTGATTTTTTTTTTTTTTTTTTTTTTTTTTTTTTTTTTTTTTTTTTTTGGCTATTCATGTTTTTCAAAGGTTGCATCGATCACGTGAAACTAAAGAATTTAGAAGGTACTTTTGATTGTAATTTATATAACAAGGAATAACAACTGCGTACATGTCGCTAAATTATACGCATCAAAGAGAAGTTTCCTCAATTTTCGGCTCAATTCAAGTGCTGAAAATCGTAAATAATTAGTGTTTTTTCCCCCCTTTTTTGACAAGGTTAACAAAGAACTAAGAAGAAAGAGGGAAATAAGATAAGAATTAAAATTAATAGGTTAATAGTTTATATAAGTTAATAAATAGGTCAAATTACTGTTTTCGTCCATAATTTGTCTGGTTATGAACCATAACTTGACAAGTTATTGTTTATAACTTGTCTGATTATGAACCATAACTTGACAAGTTTATCCATAACTTATCTGGTTATGAACTATAACTTAATAAGTTATGGCCTATTAATTTCTATAACTAAAAATTAATATATATACTTTCTTAAGCTTTTCATATTGACCTATTTTTTATTATTTTCCAAAGAACTAAAATACAATAATAGAATTGTCTTTTAAAAAAAAAAACTAAAAAAAAATTGACAAGTAGAGTAAAGGAGGACACGCGGACTCCATCATTTTGGCGTTTTCTTGTCCTTTCTTGGAATTTTTTCTTAGAAAAATGTTTGTGTGTATATATATTGTATATTTCTTTATATTTGCTTGATCTTGTTTGGTTTCTCCATTTTAGCACATCAATTTTCTGTCAAGAGACTCCGTGAGATTGCTTCGAAAATAATATTGTGAAGAACTTTTTGGTCAATCCCAATTTATTAAATTAATTGAACTACTCCATTTTCTCTCTCTAACCCTTTAATAATTGAGCTCAACACATTACTTAAATGTTACTTCTCATTTTCAAACTTTCGAGAATAAGCGTATACGGCGCTTAAACTACTTAACTTACGTAATTTGTTTCATTTTTTTTAGATTGTTGCCTTCCTTTCTCAACAACACTATCTTGATTCTGTTTTTCTTTCCTATTAATATTGATTTCTAAACGTGGAGATAATTTCGGCAGACAATAGTCGTGCGACGTAATTTAAGGAGAAAATCATTACAAAATAACAAATTAGTACTCGCTGGGTTGTTTGGTTGGGGGATTCGTACTCCGATTCGAATCATGGTTCATAGTTCGCTACAGTGTTTTCTCTTACAAAAAATACACGTAAATCGAAAATGGTTCTAATATCATGATTCTAATCTATGAACCAAACGTTCTATACTACCTAATTTGCTTCGACCTTTTCATTTTTTTTTCACGTTTTCTATCTCTCTTTTTCTACATTATAAGAAAAAAAAAAAAAAAAAACAGGAGAGAGAGAGAGAGAGAGCTTCATTCTTTCTTCACAATTCTAGTAAATATATGGCTATGTACACGAGATTACGTGCTAAAATCGCCCAAGTGCTATAAAATGTTATCCCACTGTGACACTTTCTTTTTTTTTTTTTATCTCCTTTCTTCCTCTTCTTATTCCCATCCGCTTCTTTCTTCTCTCTCTCAAGTCTCAACGTTTCAAAACGGTTTCATATGCATCCGTAATTTTACAACTTAAATGAAAAGAGACGACAATATTATAAAATAAATGACGATGCATATGAAACGACATTGTTCTAGATAAACGACTAAAATCCAACTCAACCGATTCATAACGCCATTGACCTAAAGGACAAAAAACGACAATATAATTAAAAACGACCACAAACTAATAGTACCATAAAACGACATTAAAATAAAAACAACGTAATTGATTTGATGTAATATTAAGAACGGCAACAAACTAAGAACAACACTAAAAGAAGAAACAACATTAGCATCAACATTAAAGAAACAAACTTATAAAACGCCACCAATTGAACAAAAAGACGACAAAAAACTAAAAAACGACAGCAAACTAGAAAGCGACATTAGCTACAGTTGCACTAAAAACAACAAAAAAATAAAAACGACACTAATATTAAAAATGAGATCGATAATAATATAATAGCAACATAAAGACGATATTATTATAAAACGACATGAAAAAAAAACACAACTGAAAAATCTAAACAGAATATCACCTGGTAAATTAACACCACGTGAAGAGGGATAATGGTATATAACGATGACAATGACCTGAACCATGCATCCACCAGGGAAACGAAATATCATTTGAACGTCAAAAATATAAAAACGGCAATAACATTAGAAACTACGGCATTAATCTAAAAGAAAATTCTAAAACAGCCACTAAACTATACAAACGACAATTACCCCAATATACGACAACAATATAAACAAGCCAAAAAACAAAGAAACGACATCAAAATTTTGTATTTGACTCCCGTAAAATCGACGGTCCTGATCAATGTATACATAAATGACAGACCTTCTGGGGTTAGGGATTCATTTAGCTCTGTGGATTGGACCACAGATTCCCGAATAGGTTTTCCCCTGTTCTTGGTCTTTGGACCATTGGCTGTACCTGGCCCTTTTCGGCTCGTATTGATAAATTTCTTTCCTCCCTTTGGAGGCCTTACCTAAAAAAAATGATAAAAAATTAGGTGCGTTTAGAACTCGTTTCAAAATAATTTTTATTTTTTGTATTAAAATAGAAATGAAAACGTTTTTAATCTTAGACATAAATCATTTTTGAAAATGCGTTTAATAGTTTTATCAAGAGTATAATAACCAAGAAAATCTCAGAATTTAAATAATGCAATTTATGTATTCAAGTCAAGGATTTTTCCTGAAAAAAAATACATTATGTTATATTTTGTGACTGAAAGATTTATGGAATTAACATCTGTATTCCTAAATTCTGTAGCAAATTTCATGTTAAGTTCATGTTTTACGATCAAATAAATTCGATCGATTAAATTCTCACCGTACTTTAAGGCGGAAGAATTTTCAGTATATATACAGTTTGAGAATCTTAATTTCAAGAATCTCCAAGCACCATACGAACTAGCATCTAGTATATATATACAGTAGAAAATTGCAGCCAATATAATTTTTAACAGTTTCAAAGGAAACTTAAGAGAATGGACAAAAGTACAAGGGGTAGGTTAATATGTAGAATTGGATGAGGTGTGATGAGGACTCATGATCATTTTTTTTCCCTCTCTTTCTTGGCCGGCCATGCTTGGGGAAATTATAGCCAAATTTTGGTTAGTTGAGTGAGCTAGAAGATTTCATGATGAGATGAATCAAATCAACTATTTGACAAGAAGGCTTACTTCACTTCCTTCTTGAAGCATCCAACCGGCCAAACAAGGGAAAATTAACCCAAAAACTTTGCTAATTAACCTAGCTTGATAGGCTTAATTAAGAACTAAGAAGAGATCAAGCAAAGTCTATAAATGTTAGACCATTAATGCAAGCATTAGGTTAGCCATTTTGCACATTTCCTCTCCTTTTCCACACACCAAAACCGGAAATACTCTACCCATTGCCCCTCAAAATTTTCTCTCACTCTCCTAACCTTAACCCACTAGCAAACAATAGAAGAAGAAGAAGAAGATCAAAGTGTTGTAGGAGGAGTCTAGTCAAGCATTTCTCCAAGGGTATAAACTCTAAACCCTCTCTTTTTTATGTTCTAGCAAAGTTTGAGATTTAGAAATATTCTTCTCAAATTTTCTTATACTCTTCTAGTTCCAAGCCATTAACAAACCTTAGAGGAAGAAGAAGGTGATCAAGTGTTCGAGGAGGAGCCTAACCAAAGATTTTCTTCAAGGGTATAAATTCTAAACCTTTCTCCTTTATTTTCCTACCAAAAATTAAGTTGTGGATCAAGGATGTAATTTGTGGTTCTTGAGGAAATAAGTTGTAATAGGAGTGTGTGAGTTTTATGTTGATTTTGTGTTTTGAGGTTAGTTTGATTAGTATTATGTGGTATGTTTAGGTTTGGTTTAAGTTTGCTTATTTTTGGTTGGAGGAAAAATTTACTGGTTACTTTGAACGTGAAAATGAGGACCATAGAGCAAGATTTTTCAGCATTTTTAAGTTTAAACTTATGGTTCTCGATGTTTTGAACATTTTTCTATGACTGTGACAAAACCCAATTTTAACTCTAAAATTAAGTTTAAAGCCATTTTGCAAAAACGGTTTAGGCTGCCCAACACAGTTTCAGAAAAAAAAACAGCAGCCACTGTTTTCAGCCAAACGAGGCCTTTAGAGGCTGAATTTCAGTTTTCTCTAAAAATGACAATTTTAGATCTCGACGAGACGGAAGAATTGTTGCGAAGAACAAATTTTTGAAATCCGACTCTAAGATGTAGTAAAACGCAGATATCAGAAACTGCACAGTTTTAACTAAACAAAACTAACACAGTGTGGTTTTTAACAAAAGGTTATCAAAGAACCTGAGATGTGATTTCAATAAGATACTATGGTGTTAAACCTCATTTTAACGGAAATATTCGTAAAGAAAGTTTTCAAAAAAAATGATTTCTTTTAAGAACTTAATGGTTTATCGAGCAAATCATCTTGACGGGTACCTACGAGCCCAATACGTTAGGTCCTTAGAATTTCAAAGATTTGATGTGGGTCCAACGCCCACATTAATTCAAGAGACCCTGTGAGTTTAAATTTCAACGGCCTAAGAGTTAGAACGCCGTGAATAAGTTTCTAGGCCGAATTAGACCTTAATATCATAACAAGTCCAATGAGGTAAATTATGGATAATAAGTCACTAGATTGGGTAATCAATTTTCAATCTATGCAAGTAAATGATAAGGGCAATTAAAGGAAATAAGATTTTGAGGGTTTAATAAATTGATCTTTATAGTAAATTATCATTCAGTAAAGGAGAGGGATACATGCCTTAAGGAAAGGGTTAGATGCCCTTCATAAGCTGCTAAAACATAATAGCAAACGATAATTAATCTCACACTCTCAATGAGTGTTCATTTTCAAAAGTAAGCAAGTAAGAGAGTACGCTGTTTGACGAAAAGCGGATTCCAGCTCTGTAAACTCAAGTGAGTAGGAATCTCGCGTATAGTATGAATAGATTTTAAAGAAAAAGTTACACATGTTATTTATGCACGTTTATGCTTTATGTATTGTATGCAATGCTATGTCATACTGCATACACCCTAATAAGTCAAGAGGAACTTATAAGAATAATCTCAGTTGAGTGCTGTACCAGCCTCTGAGAGGGAGGTAATTCAGGCTCCGCAAGGGAGAAAAAAATATTTATATATATAAAAGTCCTCTGAGAGGGAAGCATTCAGTTCAGTTATAATCACGGAGTCGTTGGGGACCTTGCAAACCCTCACGTCCCGATGATTGCGCGCAAGTGGTACGAGCACTCGGGCCCATAAGTAAGTAAGATAAGATCATATGATAAGAATTTAATAAGACATGATCATAATTAAGCATAATTAGCTCATGCATATTTATTCATGTGAACTTACAGTTATTTTGCGAGAGATAGTTCCTACTTGCTGAGCGAAAGTTCATCATAGAATATTTATACTGTAGGTAAGCAACTTGCATATAATACTTGATGGAGTGACCGTGAATGGACGAACGATGTAGAGATCGGGGAATGGATACCGCTCGCAAATATTTTCACAATCAGTTTTACGTTATAAATAGTTTTGCTAATTATGATTCTAAAACTATATGTTAAATGGTTTTGTGGATTATGGCTGTTAGTAAGCAAGACTTACGGAGTAAGTATATACATATAGATATCTCTATATGCTTTGAGAAACAAATATGTTAAGGTTTGAATATTTTGATCAAGAAAACAATTCGTAACATATGTCTACTATAAGACTTTAAAAAAAATGTTCTGCAAATTTTAAGAAATTTCAGTAAGTACAAGTTAAAATTCAGCTACAGTGTCAGCCACTGAGGAGGGTCGTCACAAAGAGATTATTTTTAGTATCAAAAAACTTCATTAATGTCTCTCTCTCTCTACTTAAGAGATGAGAAAACGGACACAAAAAATGAAAAATGACTAAAAGTCGGCCGTGTTTGAAATTGATCCCGTTTTTATTTTTCACGTTTTTTGAGAAAGAAAAATGAAAATGTTTTTAAAACGGTATTTGGCGTAATAAAGACAAACAATGGAAATGAAAACGATTTTTTGGTTTAGTGTAAAATGAGAGAAATGAAAAATGACTTTTAGTCGTTTTTCATTTTTTATTTTCGTTTTCTCCTCTTTCGAGCTGAGAGAGAGATATATATATATATATATATATTAATGAGTTTTTTTATATTAAAAACAATCTCTTAATAAAACTACTAAATGCATTTTTAAAAATAATTTCTGTCTGAGATTGAAAACGTTTTCATTTTCATTTTCATACAAAAAATAAAATCATTTTAGAACGAGTTCCAAACGCGCTGTTGTTTTTTATTTCTCTCACATTTTACACTAAACTAAAAGATCATTTTTATTTTTATTTTTTGTCTTTACTTCTGTCAAACGACGTTTCTCTTCTGTTTTTATTTTTTTCTCAAAAAACGTGAAAAAAATAATTCCAAACACAATCATTATTTTTCACTATTATTATTACTATTTCTGCTTCAAGGAAAAAAGTCAGGGTGCAAATTGCAACCACAAGTCATTGTACACATAAATAGTTGTTTTCCTCCTGCTTCCTTTTTCTTCTTCTGCTCTCTTATCACAGATAGCAAATTCGAATCGATCCTTTGATTGAGGAGCTCTAAGTTTCCAAATTGTTTTACTTCTTTATTTTATTTAGAAGCACCATGGTGCATAGGGTGAAAGATATAGAGATGATACGTGGCTCTGAGTTTCTACTTTCGAGTCTTGCAAAATATCTAGATTACGCTATTATCATATGGCCCTGAAGACAAAAAGAAGAGCACTTTCTGCCTGTAAAAGAAAAGGAGAAGAAAACAAAGACAAAATTCATCAAAATATTTATAAAAAAAAAAAAAAGCGAGAAATGATGTTGCTTCAATATGAGTCACTAATTTGATGGTGGTGGGCCATTTAAATAATCAAATAATGGGTCCACAATAATTCTTCGATATTCAAAGAAAGTCTTTCAATTCTTGACCTCTATGGGGGGGGTGAACAAAAAGACCACTTTTCCCGTGTTATAAGCACAGAACAGTGGTGTGTAGCTTGAAACTTCAAAGAACCTCCTTTTTAAAAAAAAAAAAAAGAAAAAATAACCATTTTTTAACAGCATATCTCCATCGTTTACGTTTTGATGCTTTTCAGAAGTGTCCCATATAAAGGAAAATTAGCCTGACTTAGGTTTCTTCCCATAATTGTTTGGAAAGATCCAATAGTTTTTTCCTGCCCATTTGCTATACAATCACAAAGGTCAACTTGGTAATTTTGTTTAGTGCCCTATCAAGAGCATGGCACTCGTAGGACTCGTATAAATAGGGGGAAACTTGTTCACTCCAAAGAAAACAATCCAAGAACCACCAACAATACAAGTATAACAAAGCACCCTTAAACTTCTAAGGCCATTCTCCAATACATAATTTTCTGCCCACTAAAGAAAGCTTCTCTATTGCTTTGGCAGCAACAAGGAACACCAAAATAATGGACCAAAACCAGAAGCTCCTAGATCATGCTGCAAAAATTGACAAGTACGACCATTTCTTGAGAAGGACTTTGCAGGTTGTTATCTCAGTCTCTCTTTTGTCCTTGTTCTTTTTCTATTACCCTGGCGTTTTCTTCTTCCCTTATTCCCTTGTTCACACTCTTGAGAGGAAGTACATCTTCATCATCTGCAACGGAATCCTCGCTTTCCTCGCGAAAAGCTCGAGTTCTCGGAGCCTCTACTCTTATTCGGATGAGACAGTTCTCGGCGGCAAATTCTCCGGCGCAGTTCCAAAGTTAGACGCAATTGACGTTGTTTCAGAAGAGCAAACACTTTCTCCGGAGAGTAGCATTACTTCTCCGGTCGGTGTCTCTTTTGTCGATGAAGAGGGAAAAGAACAAGAAACTGTAGAAGACCAAGAAGCTGATCATGAAGAACAGGAAGAGCAAGATAACTCCGAAGACTTAGAGAACGAAAACGACTCGGATGAAGAAGACAATGGCCGGTTTTCGAGCAAGGAAGAAGAGGCCGAAGAAGTGGAGGAGGCAACAGAAAGTGCAGCAGATGAAGAGCTCACGATTAGTACAGACGAACTGAACAAGAAGTTTGAAGAATTCATAAGGAAAATGAAGGAGGAACTTAGAATTCAAGCTCAACAGCAACTAATCACGGCTTAACTAATTATAATTAATGTTAATATAATTTTAGTGGATATATATAACGCAGTCTGTTTTGGTCTTTAAAAAGATGCAGATGTATTAAGTCTTGTCCTTTTCGAGTGTTAACTTGTATCATTTTCATGTTAGATCTGCTTTTTTAGTACTAGTATTACTTCTTCTTGATTAAATCTATTGAGAGTTGAGACTGATCTCTATGGGTGACGTGGCAATTGAAGATCAGGTGGCAATACAACTAATGTGTTCTTCTCTGACGTGACAAATTTAGATTTACTGTGTATTTTCTGTTTTGGTTACAGAGTCGGTGATTAGTTGTACAACTCGTGCAATAAATACTATTTGGGAAACCCTATATGTAAAATTGATTTAACACATTAAAGTCCTATTTATTTTATCGAGTTGAGTTTAAAATTTGAGTTTTATTACAGTTAAAAACTCTTAGAAATAATCACATCTAACTTTTTTGCTACAGTAAAAAACTCACATAAAGTCACATCTCAACTCGAATTAAAAATTTGAATCAGCGAATTAAACGGGTCCTGAGAGTTTAATTTGATTTAAAAGATTAACTTATTAAGTATTAGATCATTCTATATATATAAATAACTTCACATTCTCATTCACTTTTCATGTAAGACAATACAAACATGTATTTTTTTCAATATTTTTTTCCTCATGTGTATGTTCATTGGGCTTCTTTTCAAATTAAAGTTTTAAGTAGCCGGCACATTCAAGCATTACACTCTAAACGGGTGCCAACTTAAACATGAGAAAGAGAGCTGAAACCATGCGAGTCTAACAAATACTCCACCATACGCGTACCTATGAGAACATCAACTCTCCACGAGAGGCAACGCGAGAACTGTAATTGAGTGTGATCACTTGACTCATACGAACTATTGACTCTGATTAGGGGTGGCAATTCGTGTCACATGTCATGTTCGTGTCGTGTTTTGATCGTTTTTTTTAAATTTACAGTCAACCCGAACACGACCCGTGACACAAAATTTTTTACAAACCGCAACACGAACACGACACGATCACTTTACGAGTTGACACGACACGACCTGAAAATGACCCGTGACACGAAATTGACCCGTGAACTCGAAATTGACACGAATATTGTATACTTTTATTTAGTTTTTTACATATTAGAAATAACTTAAAATTCATAACACACTAAATTACAATAACATCCATTGAAATTAAGCAAATAATAGTATAAGATTGTGAGTATATCTATCATGATATCTCAAGTTCATAAAAAGATTTAAAATATGAAATGAAAAATATATGTATTTTTTAGTTTTTTACGAGTTTCGTGTCGTGTTCAGGTTAGGCGGTTCCAACCCGAATTGACCCGTATTTTTCGTGTCAATTTCAGGTCGACCCGATTCTGACCCGAACCTTTTTTTTCTCAACCCTAACCCGTAAAATTTGTGTCGTTTTCGAGTCGTGTCGTTGTGTCATGACCCATATTGCCGGCCTTAACTCTAATACCACTTATTAAGACCATGAACTCCACCATGAGAGATTGGCCTTGTTCATTTCACTGATTCGAGTTTAGAATTCGAGTTTTGCTACAGTAAAAAAGCTCTCAGAAACAGTCACATCTAACTTTTTTGCTACAGTAAAAAGCTCTCACATAAAGTCACATCTCAATTCGAATTAAAAACTCGAATCAACGAACTGAACGGGCCCTGAGATTCTAACTTAAAAAATTAATCTTAAAAATGTTAACTTAATGAGTGTAGTAACCCACTTTCTTATAGTAGAGTCTATGGTCCTAACAAATACCAAATTAAGATTACGAGTAAGTAAAGTTTTTTCTTTTCTCTCATATTGTTTTCTGGTTTTAGAGAGAGATATAGGAGGCTAGTCGGAGGAAGAAGAGAGTGAGAGAATTGAGAGAGCAAAAGGGTCTATGAGAGATTCTCAGATTCAGAACCAGATAAGTAAAGATTTATCATCAGAAACTTTAATTAGCGTGTGTATAAGAGTACGTACATTAGGATATTCCCGAAGAAATGAAAGAAGACCAGTCGTTAATATTGTTTTGTTAACTTAATTAATGTGATTTATGACCTGAGTTTTGTGGAAAATACTGGAAAGTACGAGTGATCTAGGTAGATAATTTAGAATTAAGTACTAACAAGTGAGGACAGAAAATAATAAAATAAGTTGTGGATAGGCACACCAAAAAATCTATTTTATTTTTTAGGATCCGTTTAGTTCGCTGATTTAAATTTTTAATTTGAGTTGAAATGTAACTTTATGTGAGAGCTTTTTACTATAGTAAAAATATTAAATGTGATTGTTTTTAAAAATATTTTATTAATTTTAAATTTAAATCGATAAAATGAACGATATCTTAATTTTTTGAATGAAAAATATGGACTTTGTTTTGTAGTCGGTCGATACTTGTTTTTGATCTGAAGTACTCGGTCGATACTTGTCATCAAATGTTAGTTAATAAATGGATTCGTTGACCATAGCATTATGGCGTACGTGGAACTTGGAGAAAGGGGCTATTGCCAATTGTCAAGCCGCTAATATTATTAATATTATTATGAGATTAATTTTACTTGACGCGTTGTAAATTTTTAATACGAATTTATATAAAATTAATTGTTAAAAATTTAATTCACCGGTAGATTTTTAAAGAGTTTCACTGTAAAAGCTCTCTATTAATTATTGTTAGTCATGATGTCTTTCCTTGCAATTTCATCAGGTGATTTGATGAAACCATCCTTCACGACAAGTTCCCAATGTCACAACCAACTTATGGGTCCAAGCTTTCCTAAGAAAAATAGTAAAAATAAAAATAAAAATAAAAAATAAATCTGAAATCTCTCTCTTCTTTGGTTAATAAATAATATTGAGCTAGATTTGTGATGCTTGTTGCATGATTTTTGAATGATGGAAGAGTGCTCAGACATTTTTCTGAGCATTATGATATGAAGCACTAATTCCACTCGTATAAATAATAGGAAAAATGAAAGGTCGCGTTCATTAGATGTGACTGTGAGTAGAATTTTAGGAGTGCGTTTGGTTTAAGAATTTATGTTATGGTTTGAATTATAATTTGTGACTGATTATAGTATTTTTTTTCATATAAAATACACATAAATTAAAAATAATTCTAAATTATAATTTTAAATCTATCAATTAAACTTTCTGTGTTAAAGTCATTTTAGTTAGCAATCTGTTAACTTTTTTTTTAAAAATTTTGTTATGGGGGCAATCTGTAATTTGGAGCCTCAAAAGTAAGCAATCTGGAATAGTTTGAACGGGTTCTATGTGCAAAAGTAATCAACGTGTCTTCCGAAAAAGGGCGTTTAAAACAACCTTTTTAAAAAAAGCTGATTTAAAAGTAGAATTCTCCGACAGAGTATGAAAAACACTTTGTTAAGATTTTATAGGACACACTTCTGAATTTTTCATGTATTTATCTAGTTTTATTGATTTATTGTATTAATTATGATGATATCATAATTAACAACTGTGCCTCATTAGTAATGTAATTTTCTGTACTCTGCCCACAAAAATCTCCATAGTTTTATTATTATTATTATTTTATAAAGCCATACATTTCGGTGATGAATAATGATTTGTTTAGTTTGTTGATTTAAATTTTTAATTCGAGTTGAGATGTAATTTTATGTGAAAATTTTTTACTGTCGTAAAAAAGTTAAATGTGATTATTTTTTAAAACTTTTTATTATAACAAAACTTAAATTTTAAATTTAAATCGGTAAAATAAACGGACAATAATCTCACCAGACACAAGAAAACACACTTTTGATTGATTGGACTTGGATTAAACTATTGTAGAAGAGCCACAAAAATATCAATTCGGTCCATCGAAATAGGTAAAAGAGAACGAAAGATTCTAACTCTATGTTGACTGCTTAGAGGAGAAAATCTTTTCTTTGTTATCACAGTTTCTTAGTGCCTTTATTTTATGTATTTAAATTTAAATTATTAATTTTATTGCAGTATTTTTTTATAAAAAAATTAAATTTTAAACATTAAATTAAAATTTTTAAATATATATACTATATATACTTTCAAAACTATATACATACTTTCGTTTTTATGCCCGCCCGTCCCGAAAAGCCAATATATAGACCTGATCACAAGTCATAACAGTCAATTTTACAATGAATACATCAAAGGGAAAACAGAGTGGAACCATGAGGGCACATTTTATCTTGTTTTTCCCAAACTAAAAAAGGAGAATTTTGCAATGAGGTATTAGGTCTCTGTTTTCAGACCGTAAGATGGTGTACATCAAATCATGTTAATTTTGTAATTTTTTTTTTTCATTTGATGTAATTTTAATTAGATATAACGTTAAAAACCATGCGCAAAGAAAACCGAGGATAACAATCTTTCATGGCAAATTTCTCCGCGCTCATGTGGCTACAATTATGAAGCTTTCACTTCCATAGCCATTATTTTAAATGTTACATGTTAAAATATCATCACAAATGGGGCCACATTCCTCTCCAATCGTGGGGCCCCCCATATCAGTATCCATTAAAATGCCAAATCATTACCCGCAATGACAAACTGGTTATGGATGGAGAGATCTAGAAGGACCCCAGATTTGTTAGTCCCTGTTCATTGCCGTGTGCAAGAGGAGACAAGGATGTGAGTACCAAGTGGATTGTCCATATTTTCAGTAGAGTCTCAAAGATCATTCTAAAGTGTGTATCAATCAAACATTAAGAAATAATTGTAATACAGCATTCTGACCGTATGAGGATAAGTACAACTTTTCTTTGCAGCCCAACGTGAAGTCCAAATGAGGCATGTGTATGTGGGTCCAGATTATCAAAAGTTGAAACCATCGAATCGAAGATTAAAGTCTCGTTTATTTCACCGATTATAATTTTTTATTTTAAATTTTTACAGTAAATTTTTTTTAAAAAATATCACATTTAATTTTTTCTGTTACAGTAAAAAATTCTCAAAAAATATCATATCTCAATTCAAATTAAAAATTTAAATCCGTAAAGTGAACACGTCAGATAAAACCTGCAACTGCAAGTTAAAAGCTGCAATCAATTTGAGGTCTTTAGCCACGTGAGTGCATGAGACAGCAAAGGCTTCCTAGCCAAAAATGCATTTCAAGAAAATAAAGAGAGAACAAAAAAAAAAGAAAAAAGAAAGAGAGAGAGAGATAGAGAGAGAAGAAATTCATGCGTGTAACAATTCCCACCTGAGATTATTCTGCAATCAGACCTGTGAAAAAATATATATATATACATATATATAATAATGATAAAAGAAATAATAGTATGTTCAGATAAAATACCCGTCAGAGAAATCTATAAGCATTTCCGGAACTTGAAACACTTCAAGAATCAAGAAGGGTCACGAAGAAGGATTTATTCTCATGTGAACTGCTTAATTTTTGAGAGAACACAATCCAGTTGCAATGTATGTTATATAGTACACTTAGCCCGTTCGGTTCGTTAATTTGAGTTGAGATTTGATATTGTGTGAGAGCTTTTTACTGTAGTAAAAAAGTTAGATATGACTGTTTATGAGAGTTTTTTATTATAACAAAACTCGAATTCTAAACTCGAATCAGCGAAAAAAAACATGACCAACATTTGAGATGAAACTTGGCTATTGGCATTTCCCAAGACTGTTTTGTGATACATAAACTGCTATATATAGAGAACCACGCAATAATTATATAGAGATCCTGCTGAATTAAAATGACAATGTGATAGACCTTAACCACAATAAAGATGCAAAGATGTAAACAAATATTAACGGAAGCCTGCTCCTTCTCTTATTGTCAAAGATACATTGGTCTAAATGCAAAAAGTTCCATTGAAATTTCCAGTATAGAAGAATTTACATTATATACTTTGGCATAAAGAGGCTGTACCTGACTAAAGTAGGCAATCAGTCATGAAAGCAACTCCTCGAAGTTGCCATAAATTATGAAACAAGAGCGTAATAACGCAGAAAACTCTGATTCATTATATAAAAAAACAGTGACAACATTATACACATACAACACATCCAGAGTGTTTCCTTTTCCCTTGTCCGCTTTTGACGCAGAATCTTGTTATTCTTCATTCAGGGAGTCATAAACTCATAAAGATTGTTATCGTTGGCCCGTCTCAAAATGCTTAATTTTTATCATCCACCATAGGAAGATAAAAGAAATGCAAACCATTTTATCCCTTTATCACCTTCTGATCCTATATACTTCACTTGGCTAATAGATTAGCAGATCAAAGCAGTGGCTGCATTTGCTACCACATAAAGCATTAAGCACCAAGGCAGCAAACCACTTTAAATTCAACCAGTAGGTGACAGCGTCACATCCATTGCCACTCCTTCACTCTCTGGCATATGTCTAACCTCATTCAAGATTCTTGCAAGTTCTTTTGTCAGTTCCGTACGAGCATGATCGGAACGCAACTTGGTAATCGACGATTCTGCAAACAGACCTTCGGTAAGACACTGGTATTCTTGAAACCATTCATCATTGCTATGTTCAGTACCGTTTTCATCATAAAAGACCAGAGAACTTTCTCTTCTCCACCTATTCAAATAGTATTTTTCGGGAAGCTGGAAGTAGTTCTTTACTATGAACACTCGCAGAGCATGTCTGCATAGTATTCCTGAAGATTCAAACTCTTTACAGGAGCAGTGGATCTGTTCATCTTCTGGAATCCATATTACAAGACGCTCGCCGTCAATCTTCTTGAAGTGGCGCACAAGGTATGACCCATTAGCCATTTCGGAGGTTGCATATTGCAATGCCAGATGGCATTCATGTTGAAAAGCATTGAAAGCAAAAGGTGTAAGAATACTCCGGGCGTGCTCTTCAATGGGTATGCATGTCTTAGCATACATGTACTGCATCTCTGGACGTGCCTGATTTGGAAAATGAGCAGAAATACCGACCTGATAGGGTTTAAGCATAAGATACTATCAGCAAAAAATCGAAAGAGACATTAGTTAAGAAACTAATGGGAAAAGGATATTCACCAAATACCTGCTCAAAGAAGGTACGTAAACATGTTTGAGCATTGAAAACACCCTTCAGGAATGCGTCAACGGATTTCGAGTATGCAGTCGTTGCCATTTGAGCAAGCAAGTATCCTCTTGTATAGCATGGTGTCCAAGATGCCCGAAATGAATAGAGCAAGTCGATATGTTTCTCTGTACCAAGTCCAAACACTGAAACCATTTGATTCCATTGAAGTTCAAACTCCTCTGTACCTTCCAGCCGACATAATGCGTCGAACTCGGATTTAAACTCTGCAAAACGAGATCCGAGTGGCTGCGAGAACCAACTGGAGACCTTGGAAAGAATATTCCATATGGAGATGACATGGTTTGTGGCGGGTAAGTCAGTCCGAATGGCATCCCTAAGCCCAGGATCAAGATCAGTTATAATTGTTTGTGGACATCTTCCTCTCATGAAACGAACAAAAGTCTGTATGCAAAGGTAAAAGCATTGTAAGAGACGCTATATGAAGACACAACTAAAATCACTATTGAGGATACTGATGGTAAACCTGTAAAGCCCACGAGAAGGAACGGGATGTTTCATCTTGCAGTAGAACACAACCAAAGAAGATGACTCTCCCATTGCTGTCAATGCCAAGCCATGCTCCAAAAAGCATTCCGTACGTGATTGATCGATATGAAGTGTCGAAATACACTACATCACCAAACAGGTTAGCATGGATCGAATCACCATAGGACCACGCAATATTCTCAACTTTATCATTATCATCAACTGTAAAGTCATAAACAAAATTTTCATCTGCCTCTTTCGTCGCTTTGCATGCTTCAAGGAGTTCCATTGTGTCGTTTTCTCTCTTCTCAGTTAGCAAGGCATCGTTTTCTTGAACAATCCTCTTACGATTTTGAACGAAATTTCTAACATCCCTCTCCAAAAAGGGCAGTGGCCCACCTTGAATCCCCTTTTCCAACTCCAGCACCTTCACAATGCGATGTATGGGAAACCCAGCTTTAGAGAGTAAAAGTATCCGTTCTTGATCCGCCTCGTGAATCTTTCTATACGCCGGAAGGAGACGAACTTGATCATCTTCCAGAAGTTCATGGTTATGAACATTACTGAATTGCACAACAAACCATTGAGAAACCCCATCAACAACCTCCTTGGACAAGTACATCTTGGCATCACATCCGCACCTAACCGACTTCCTATCCCTATGGTGTTCCCCCGCAGGCTTCTTCTTTACAGGAGCAAACCCAGAACGGTAACAAACAAAATCACGTTTGTAAATGCCTAATTGCGGGCTAAGCCTCGACCGCTCTTTCCTAATCGAAAAACCATTCTTTCTCGCGAAATTCCCGTAATACTCGAACGCATCATTATCATTCTTGAAAACCATTCCAACATAAGGGGCAACCATAGATTCTGAAGGCGTGGTGTCATTTTTCACCAATTGAGAAGCTATGGAAGTCTCTTCAGCATCTCCCTCGTATGTCACGTAACATTTCCAATCCCCACATGGGCATTGTTGTCTCCGAATCCATATGTTCTTCGACGGTACTGATGTCATCAATTAGCACTTGGATTCTAAGTTTCTAAACTATTATAGACCAAACTGAAGCTACTCAAGTTAAGATTTTGACGTGACCCAGGAAGCTAGCTGATGGTAAAAACGCTTAATTGCAAAAAAGAAACGAAATTTGAAAGAAAAATACAAATGGGTCAATCTAGCTGACATTAAACAATCTGCAAAGAAACATGATATAAAGCTGTGAGGAGTTCAGAAAATTGTGCAGAAAGTTGAACCTGGAAATTTGAAAAGAACAATTTTGGAGTAATTGGGGTTGAGAGGGTTTAAGAGAGCGAGATTTGGAAGCTGAAAGAAACACGAACCGGTGGAAGAGAGAGAGATGGCGCTTAAACCCTTGTTCTTCCTGGTGCTTCTTCCTCCACTGCCTGCGTGCCCCTGTTTTGGTGTTTTCTATTTTCCCTCTCCTACGAAAAATTTCACAAATTAAACACAAGGTTATTTGCTAGGTAGTCCTTCAGTTATTAGCACTGCTGTCACTTTAGTCTCTAAAAATTAATCCTTAAACTTTGATATTTTGTCGGTTTTGGTCCTTAAAAATAAATTAGTCAATGACTTTGAAATTTTCTCAAAGATAATCACATTTTAAGCGGATAAAAAGTTGAATTATTTTAGAAATAATTAGCTAAAATAAAAATGTTCAATTTCAAATGGTTTTTAACAACAATAACTATAATATTTTGTATTTAATGTAATTATTTTTACGATTCGCACATGATTCTTCATGTGAAATTTCAGAAATAATTTATCAATTTTAGTTTTAAGAAGTAAAATAGTTAAAAAAATAGGGTAATTTTAACAAATATTTTTTAAAAATATATGAAACGAGATTTTCACTATTTATTTTTTATTTATAATTTTTTAGTTAAATAATTACACTAATAAAAGAATATTTATCAAGAGTTATAAAAATAAAGATCGAAACTCATGTACTCTCAAAGATAAATTTTTTATTTTTAAAAAAAAAAAATATTACCAAATTACTCAATATTATTAATTTTTGCTAATAAACTTTTGAACACGTGTTGATATGATGGCTGGCCCTTTTCTTAATAGACCTTTTGTTAATGAAAAAAATGGAGATTTATCATTAAGGGTGAGTTGTTCCTTTATTTTTAATTTTTAATAAATATTTTTTTGTTAGTGTAATTTTACTTAATTAAAAAATTATAAATTAAGAATAAAATTTTGACTTTTTAACAGTATACTCTTTATGAAGATTACGTTTTTTTTTATTGTGTGATGGTCTTCTGGGCTCAGTTATTATGTGAGATTGTTGAGCTAGGAAAACAAGGCCCAACCCAAGAATCTCGATGCATCATCTGGTGCAACTAGCAAGGTTGTGAAGGCGGGCTTTCGTGAGATTATTGATGATCAAAGAAAGTGTTAGATTTTGAGAAAAAAATATATAAAATAACCCTTTTATTTAAGCTAAATTTCACTTTACACTTTTTTGTGTACTAGAGAAACTCAAAAATCTCTCTTGTAATCCGTAAAACGTGAATTTTTCTTTTTAAACTTACTTTATTCAAAATGACGTTGGCCAACTTTGTTGTATAGACTAGAGTGAGAAAGAAAACAAAATGAGTATAGTACAGGTCCCTTACCCCGTAGAAGCTGGCCAAATATCTGATGAATTTTATCTTCTGCAGTAAAAATAAAAAATAAAAAACACATTTGTCTGTCTCGATCGGGAGAGTTGGACTTCTGATGGCGCTGCAGCCTTTGGGCTTTTTCCCTCTCGTCGGAGTAGATCAAGAGTGGTGGTTTTTTTTTTTTTTTTTTTTTTTTTTTTTTTGGGGGGGGGGGGGGGGGGACATATTAGACTATATTTGCAATAGGTTTTTTTTTTATTCTTTTTTTTTTGGGTGCTGAGTTGAAAAACAGGGGTTTAGAAAAAAAGTTTATTGTCATTTTATTGGGCTTGAATGGGATTCCTTTGTGGTCGGCGGTGACTTACGATGCGTGAGTTTTCGAGAGGATGGCCGTCTTCAAGAGTTCGGGCTCTCAAGGTGCGGCGACTCTCTTGGAGGGAGCATGTTGAGAGGGTTGGCCGTCGACGGCCATGGGTGGCTACACGAGACAACTTGATGGTGCTTTGGCTGTGGTGACTCTGTATATTGTTCAGTTCAGGTCTGTTTTTGTTGGCTTCTTTGACCTTGTGTGCTGCCTTGTTTCCGGGTTTTTTACTGTGGTGTCGAGTTTTCATCACCATCTTGTGGTAGATGGTTATATCGAATAACAATAATTTAGAAGTGGATTTGAGTTTTCAATTTAAGTTGAGATGTGATATTTTTTAAAAATTTTTATTGTAATAAAAAAAGTTAAATGTGATATTTTTTAAAAATTTTTTAATGTAAAAATTTAAAATTAAAAATTTAAATCGATAAAATGAACGATATTTTAATTTTTACTGTTTAAGTTTGTATCTTCTTTTCACGTGTTTATTTTAAGTTTTTAATGATGGAGGTGGTTTCTCGACTGATTATTTTGTTATGTTACATCCGCTTAACGTGTTTCTCAGTGGTATTATGAGTGATCTCTGGTTTACAGGTGTCTTAAACTCAGTTGTCTATTAATTTTATAAGTGTGTTTTCAAAGAACTATTTATGTGTTTGTTCTTAATGTTAGTCTCTCGTTATAGGAGCTTAGTGCGTATTTTTCTCTTTTCCTGTTTTTATTGTAAGTGATGGAATCAGTAAATAATTAAGATTAAATTATGTTTGTATTACGAAGTCATTTATATCATCATTAATATTTTTATTTATGTGTTTTATAATATAATTTACCTTAAAAAAAAAAACTGCATTTGTATGTTGCAATTGGGCGACGTGGAGGTCAACTAACACCCAAAGCACCTTCAGCGGTGAAAACTATAGCCATTTGGAAGCAATGGAAGTGGTCATTGCTTGCTTTTAGGTCATACGAGACGTGTTGGACCATCTTCAAGCTTAAGATATCGAAGTGACACGTGGTGATGTTCTGCGACTGTGGGCCTCTTCCGAAGTGTTAGTGGATGAATAGAAATAGTATGAAATAGGTAAATATGAAAAGTTTTAAAAAATATATGGATTAATTTTTAGTTATAGAAATTAATAGATTATAACTTATTAAGTTATGATTTATAATCAGATAAGTTATGGATAAATTTATTAAGTTATAGTTCATAATTAGACAATTATGGATAAAAATCATGAATAATAGATAATAACTTATTAAGTTATGATTCATAACTAAATAAATTATGAACGAAAATAATAATTTAACATATTTATTAACTTTTATAAATTATTAATCTATTAATTTTAATTCATCTCAAATCTTAACGTATTTTTCTCAATCTCCCTGAAAAATTGGGGTAAAACAGAAAAGACATAAACAGTAAAAGCTGTCATTTTTTTTTAGTATATGTATAATATGTTGGTCCCTTCATTCGTCTTCTTTCTCTCTGCATTTTCTTCCTCTCTCTCTGGCTTTTTTTTTTTTTTTTTTTTTTTTTGTTGCAAAAATCTGTTTCCATATAAGCAGTAGTATTTTCATTTTACATCCAATAAAGATTGATATATCCTTGACAAGTAACAACCTTCCGTTTCTGTTTGTATCTGCCATAGAACGGTACTTTTCTCTTACCTTTTACATAATTTCATTTGTACTGCTTGGCTTGTAAACATACATACACACATACGCATATAAATATTGCGTGTAAGCAGTTGTTTGTGCATGTTTAAATTGTTTCTGATATCTTACTCAATGGAATGTAGATCTATATAGAGGAAGTACTTTCATTGGGGTTGCAAGTAAGTTAAGTTCTTTTTAATTCCTGGGATTAATTAGTCTTGGCCTATAAAATCCTTAAACAGCAAGGACACGGCCGAAAGAAAATGTTTATTATGCCTTTAATTGCCATTAGAATTTGGAACAGCTTGGTTGTGTAATGTCATTAAATTGAGTCGCTTTAAGTTTAAGCGTGTTTTTAGAGATTACTACTACAAATGCGTTAAATAACATGTGCATTAAATGTTCATTTGCACAATTTAAATCATATTTTAAATTGTATATGTGAGAAAAATATATAAAAAAAATACTATAATAATATGATAAAAGCAGGCAAGCTTGAAGGACATAGAATTGATTCAAGTTCTTGGAATTAGTGCTAATGGTCGGTGGATATCGAAAAAAAGACAGATTCATTGTTAAAGGAACGAGATAAAAGTATTGCAGATTTGACTTGAGACAGATTAGCAAACTAAATATAGCTAAATACTCTTTCAATCTAACAATTAAATTAGAGGCCTGAAATCCCGTCTCAGTGTTATCAATTTGTTTGAATTCATTTCTAAGAATCATCGCAATTGATCTGATGGTTATCAGGTAGAACCTACTTATTGGTAGAATAAAATACTAACTAGTAAACTAAAAAGGGATATTTACATTTTTATAGCTGTATTTTAGATTTTTTTAAAATTTATATTTTTAATTTTTAATCTCATTAAATGTATACTTTTAAATTAGATTTAATATACGAATTTATACTTTATTTCGGTTAATAATTGATTTTAACCTTTAAAATGACCAAACTATCCCTAAAAAAGATAGAAAAAAAACTAAAACCTTCCGATATTACAAACAATAAAAATTTAAAACACAAAAAAAATTCATTTCAATGGTATTTTGTATATTTTTGATGTCAAAATTGTAAGTTTAAGGTTTTTTTTTTTAGTTTTTTTCTTTTTCTATTTTTTTTATTCAAGGGTATTTTAAGTATTTCTAAGGTTTAAATTAATAGTTGGCTGTGAAAATATATAAATTTAACTATTAAATCTAATTTAAAGGTATACATTTGATGAGATTAAAAATTAAATGTATAGTTTTTGAATAAATTCAAAACATAAGGTATAAAAGGGTAAATATCCCAAACTAAAATGATATCCAAACATGCGGTTCTGGGTTCGAATTTTTCAAATTGCAATTTCATAATTTGGCATGTGTAGATCTATTGTTTCTGTCGCCCTCTTTTGATTGGCTTATATATGTTGAGTACTTTATATGGTCTAACCTCATATGTAAATAAAAAGCATTAGAATATAATATTATTGTTGACCCGCCTTATATAATAAAACTAAAATTTTAGAATGAACTAGTAAGCTAACTGTACTTATCATGATCTATCTAGTTATATGATCATTAACTCAATGTGAATCTCATTGACCATATTTAAATTCAGCAGGTCCTAGCAAGAAATCAGACTAGATCCTTTACTTTAATGCTCCAATGGGTACTGATCATGAGGCTAAAGAAGCCTTGCTTTCAGAAGCGCCAGATCCTTTTCAAGGCAGTGAAAAGACCACTCTTCAGAGAAGAAGAAACCGCCAATCAATCACTTCTTCTACTAACCGCCAAGAGCAAAATGGAAATCGTGAATATTATGACACACCAGATATGGCTGCAAAACAACAGTTTAGTCTAAACCAAGTCATGATCTTGCTGGCCATCTACCTCGGCGGAGGAACCCTTTGTTTCTACCTCGTCAGGAATCAAATCAGCGGTCGAAAAACAAATGGAATCCTCGACGCCGTGTACTTCTGCGTCGTGACAATGACCACCGTCGGATACGGTGACCTTGTGCCTAATACCGTGTTGGCAAAATTACTAGCATGCGCTTATGTCTTCACAGGCTTGGCTCTTGGTGGACTAATTCTTGGTAAAGCAGCTGATTACATAGTAGAAAAGCAGGAACTTCTCTTGGTTAGAGCCATGCACATTATGCGCGAAAATGACGTCTGTCCAACTGAGCTTCTTAAAGAGGTCGAAACACACAAAGTGAAGTACAAATTCGGTACATCAGCGGTTATTCTTTTTGTGCTTGTCATTGTGGGAACTGTCTTCTTATGTTCAGTTGAAGATCTTCAAGTAATGGATGCCTTTTACTGCGTTTGTTCCACTATTACCACTCTGGGGTATGGGGATGAGAGCTTCTCAACTGGGGTTGGTCGAATTTTTGCTGTTTTCTGGATATTGGGGAGTACAATTTGCTTGGCTCAGTTATTTCTCTACCTTGCTGAATTGTACACTGAGAGCAGGCAAAGATCACTGGTGAAATGGATTCTTACTAGGAAGCTGACAAGCTCAGATCTTGAGGCTGCAGATCTTGATCATGACAAAGTTGTAAGGTAAGAGTACTATTCACAAATAGATTAAAAGTAAAAAATAGGACAATTTTATAGTAGGGTAGGACATAGAACTTTGTTCGTCAAACATAATTACAAACTATTAGATCATCGTATCAGATTTACAAAATATAATAAATTAAAGAAACTCATCCCAATTGTTAGAAATAATGGGCTCTCAATACTCATAAATGAGATTAAACAATAATCAAGCCCAAAAATACATTGTCATATGGATTTTGAAGCATATAGAAAGTCTATGATTTTAGGATTACCTCCTCCCCATGGCATAAGAATGGGGTCGTTCATGGTTGCCGGAAAACGTTTAAGACCGGCCGGAATTGGTGCTTGAATGACCTGAAAAATTAAAGGGGTTTGAAGAGTTCTTGAACTCTCTCTTCTCTGCCGTGTATGTGTGTGCCCGTGGGAGTGGAGAGAGGCAGAGAAGAGAGAGTTAATTCTCCTTAAAATAATCATAACTTGTCCCTTTGTTTCTATCAAATATTCCATCAATGTTAATTTATAGGATTGGCTTTTTCTAGTGCTGCAGAGTTTGTCCTGTACAAGCTAAAGGAGATGGACAAAATCAGCCAGGAAGATATATCAGTTCTGATGGAAAGTTTTAAAGAACTTGATGTTGATCATTCAGGGACTTTGACATCATCTGATCTTATATCTTCCCAATCTGCCTGACCTCCAACTGAGCATATATACCATTATCTTTCCTTCTTTTTTTTTTTTTTTTTTTTTTTTTAAAATTTTTAATTTTTTTTTTAAATTTTCTCTTTTTTTTTTTTTTTTTTTTTTTTTTTTTAGAACTATTAATCTATTTTCTAAATATTCTGACCTTCTATAAATTCATTTTTTTTTAGTTAAGTTGATATCTTTATCATTTGCTTGAAAAAGAGCTTTTGTGTTTAATTCATATAACGAACTAGCAACATTAGTTTCCTTGTGATGATCTTGCTATGGTCGTTAGTGCACAATTATATGGGAGTATATGTTTTACCATGTAATAATTTTTTTAGCCACACCAAAAAAAAAAAAAAAAAAAAAGAACCCTCATTAGGCCCTTATCTAGAAGTGTCCAAATGACTTTAGTGAACATATAATAGTGTTGATTTTTGGGAGCATATATACGGTGTAATAATTACTTTGAGCATCTAGAACAGCTTGCTCATATTAAGAGTGCCCACTTCCAACGGTTGCAAGCAATTTTCACATTAGTGGCCGGCAAATGTGGTAATAATTTTATCCCTTAATCTTTCTGCTAGATAGAGAGGGGGAAAAAAAGGATGGTAAGAATTTTGCATTTCGATCCGGCACTATCTAATTTGTTTTATGATTCACCAATTAAACCAGTACGGTTTGATTTGTTTGTTCTATTATGGCGACATCAAAGTTAGGGAAACGACAAAATCGTTATTTTTGTTTTTATCTCTTGCTGTCATAGATAAGACGGGAACAATACATCGGTTTAAGATATGAAATTAGTAATTTGAGTTTAGATATGACTTTATGTGAATTTTTTAATGTAATAAAAAAATTAGATAGTGATTATTTCTGAGAGTTTTTTATTGTAATAAAATTTGAATTTTAAACTTAAATCGATCAAATTAACGGGACTTAAAGTCATTCAAAACTTCAGATCCTTTTTAAGCCAACATCAAACATCGTGCCGTGAAAATTCATTGTCGTTTATACATCCAGGGTGAAGCGACAGACAGGTAGTTTCTTGATGTCGTTTGTAGATGGAAACAACATGAGCCTTTGTTGCTATTTCGTCGCGGAGAAAAAAGAAACGACATGTTTTTATTCAGTGTCGCCTTTGCTGCATGAGTTAACGACATGTCTTTTTCTTTTTGTATAAACAACATAAACTAACCGTTGGGTTTAATTTATAGAGAAAGGGAATTGACTTAAGTTTTCCATGGTGTCGTTATTTGCTGAAAATATATGGACGTGTAGTTTTAAATTGAAAAACGACACATCGTCTAACCTAAAGTGAGGAAAATAAACATGTTTTCACTGATGTCATTTTCAATCTCCGCCGTTTTGATTCCATCTCTCTTTCCAAATGTTAAAACTGAAAATAATATGTTGTTTCGCATCCACGTAGAACGACAAGGAAACATACGCCGTTTCATATAAAAAATGAGTTTTCTCACACAACTTGCATGTCACCATCACTACTACAAATTCTACATTACACGACGCTTATTTAACAACATTTAAAAAAAAAAAACAGTTATCTAATGTGGTGAAAAAATCACAGAACGAAGATTTTCGTATTTCAAAAATTCGTACAGTACATTAGCCATAGTTTTCTAAAAAATCATTATTAAATGTTAAGACATTAAATGACGGTTTTTAAAAACTATTGTCTAATGTATACGAGAAAAAATTAAAATAAAAAATTGCAAGCACATTAGACAACAATTTTTTAAAAACTGTCGTCTAATGTTAACATTTAACATTTCAAACATTTCTCTTTTCCTTTTATAAACCGTCGTTAAATGTCAAATTTTTTTTTTTAAAAAAAAAAGCAGCTTTTTCCCGCTCATCTATTTTACTTAAATTTCAAATATTTCTCTTTTCCTTTTATAATTATGAGTACTCTCTTCCATTTTTCTCTCACTCTTATCTTCAAACTCTAAAATATTTCTCTCAATCCCTCTCTCTTCCCCATTTCCCCATTCTCTTTCTCTCTCTGTCATTCTCTCTCTATTCCTACCCCTCCTAAGTCTTAATATTTTTTCCAAATCCCTCTCTCTTTCTTAATATCATTTGCCTCTACCCATGACCCAACGATTGTGCATTCCGCCATTGCTTCACCTCCTATCCATGTTTTCCATCATCAACTACCAGAATCTGAGAACTTTAAGGGCTTGTTATTTTGCAAATATTTTTGAGTTAAGGGTCTGTTCACTTCGCTGATTCGAGTTTGTAATTCGAGTTGAGATGTGATTTTGTGTGAGAGCTTTTTACTGTAGTAAAAAAATTAGATGTGACTGTTTCTGAGAGCTTTTTACTGTAGCAAAACTCGAATTCTAAACTCGAATCGGCGAAATGAACGGGGCCTAAGTTTTTGAGTTGAGTTTGAGTTATAACTTGAGTTGAAGTTGTAACTTGAGGTCCCGTTCATTTCGCCGATTCGAGTTTTACTACAGTAAAAAGCTCCCAAAAACAGTCACATCTAACTTTTTTGCTATAGTAAAAAGCTCTCACATAACATCATATCTCAACTCGAATTAAAAACTCGAATCAGCGAACTAAATGGGGTTTGCATTTGATTGTGTACATTTGAGTTGTGGTTTGAGATAAGAATATTTTTGAGTTTGTGTTTGAGTAAGTCAAAACTGGAATTTGTATTTAGATAGTATTTTAATAAAAACTCAAAGCTGATGAAAAATTTTAATAGGGTATATGGGTCTAGTTTTATTCGTCTTTTCGTTGTCAACGCATAGAAAAAAAAATCATCTCAATCAGAATTAAAACGAAAAAGTTATAGCATTTTTAAGAATAGAAAAAATACTGTTCCTTAACTTGAGTTTGAGTTTCTGAACTCGAGTTGAAAGAGAAACTTGAACTCGAGTTTTAGTCCCAAACTCGAGTTCAAACTTAAAAGAACATGAACTCGAATAAAGTTGTAACTCGAGTTGTTTTTTTTTTTAGTTTTTCACTAAAAAATATATGGGTTGTTCTTTTAGAGTATAATTTGAACGTAATTTTTTAGTTGAATTTGAGTTATAACTTGAGTTGAAGTTAGAATTTGAATAAAGTTGAATAAAATTAAATAAAATTGAAACTTAAAAGAACGTGAACTTGAATAAAGTTGAAACTTGAGTTGTTTTTTTTTTTTGAGTTTTTTTTATACAAAAGAACATGCCCATAGTTGCCGAACATGCCCTAAGAGTTTTGGGGTTTGTTAGCTTTGATTTTCTCTTTTACATTTCAAATTTTCATTCGAATTCTTATATGTGTTTTTCTTCTATATTTAAATATTTTGGATTAGTTAGATTCGTATTATTTGTATATTGGTGATGAATGTTATGAACTAAAGGATTTTGTAGTATTTTTTGTACGCTATATTGTTTTTGTTATTTGATGAGATATGAGAGTTTGTTTTTTTTTTTGTTTTTTTTTTTTAATTTGTGATTAATACTTCAAGAGATTGTTGTTTCAGAAAGGAAATAAAATTCATATAAGATTTTTTTTAAAAATTTTTTAAGATACATTTAAGGACAGTTTTTACAAAAAACTATTGTTAAATGTATTACTTTTAAGGACAGTTTTCATAAAAACCGTCATTAAAAGTGACACATTTAACGACGGTTTTATCAAAAAATTATCGTTTAAAGTACTTTTTTTGCACTTTCACGTGCATATTAGACGACGGTTATAAACTTTCGTCTAAAATTTTAGACATTTAACGACTCTAGATAAGACGATAGTTCTTAAACTGTCGTCATATGTTTTAACGGCAGCTATTAACCATCGTCTAATCCACTTTTTATACTAGTGCATGTCGTTTTAGATTTCCCTACCCTTTTTCTTTACGGATGATCCATACTACCATACGGTACAACGACAACGACAAAATCGCGTTTGTTACATAGGACGTCCCATGAATTACAAAATTACAACAGCCAAAAAGTGAAAGGTGAAGAACCCAACTGCCTTAACAATCATTATTTCAAATTTTTTACACTTAAATTGTCAGGAAGTTGTCTTCCCAAATGTTACAATTAACTTATTAGAACATAACACATGACACATTTCTACTGTATATTATAATCAGATTAAATACAGTCCGAGAGACAACATGATACAATTGATCAGCGAATACTAAATCAGTAATCTAGCCTCTGATCATCATAAACTTGAGTCTTCTTACTTTTTTTTTCACTCAAAAATTTTGCCGGTCTTCATGATGATCAGTATTATGTTCTGATCTTCCTGCGACATAGTCTACAATATCTTCGCCCGCCGCCTTTTCGCCGTGATCAGCTTTGACAGCTAGCTGCGAAACGCCGTTGAAGGCGATAATCGCCACCACAAACAGGATGGTTGACGCAAACAGAGGCCAGAAATAGGCCAAAATGGTTCCAAACCGAGGAGCTGCATATAAGAGTAAGGAAAAGATTACTGAGACAGAAATTGTTACCGCAAAGTGATATCTGTACTGAAGAAGCTGTGGTGGGATATCCATGGCGATCTTGGCTTCTGATGATCTGATATATTGTTATAGAGATAGAGGGAGTTTTTGTTATGCTTATGCTTATGGTTATAGTTATGCCTATGTTCTTCCTGATAGCTAGTCTCTCTCTATATTGGGAGAATGCGGTTACATCTCTCTTTTATTATGGGAATTCAATATAGTTTCCAAGTTTGCTTTCTCCATGTGTTACTGTTTTTTCTGTTTTTTTTCCCATGACATTTTTGTTTCCCCAAAGTATCCTTTTCTTTAATTACAAAAATACCCTTTGACTAATACCTCTATTGCATTGCTAAAATGATAAGTTGATACAAAACAGTATCAATTTAAACATGTTGATATAAAAAACCCCATAATTTTACATCCACCATCTTGGTTCGTATTTATTTTTAATACAAAACAAGATCGATAAAAGTCCCACCCCATCTCACCCTATGCCATTTACCTAGTGGCATTGGTTCCTTTTTTTTTGAAAAAAAAAAAAAAAAAACTTTGGCTTAATTTTATTGGTGATCCCTAAATTTTGGGTTACTCCCATTTTGTTTCTAAACTTTAAAAACTCTTATTTTGTCTTGTGAATTTTAAATTTGTTCTATTTAAGCCTTTTATAAGGGTTTTTGTTAGATCATACGGAAAAAATAGAGAGTTAAATGTGGCCATGTGATTTTATCTATTTGTTTTTAATATAATTTCAAACAGTAAGACCACGTGACTGTATTATTATCTTTTATTCTATATTTTTAACATTAATTATAATAAAAAGGGTTAAGTTAGAACAATTTAAAGTTCAAAGAGTAAAATGAGAATTTTTAAAATTCAAAAAATAAACTAAAAATCTCCTTAGAGTTTAAGAGGCATCAGTGATAATAATTTAAAAAAACTTATATGTTTCTTAGGACTAATATCCAAATTATCATCTGCTTAAGGGTAACTGGCATGTCAAACATTAAACTAGCTAGTGGGGGGCACATTAGTCATTAGCGGCGGACACGAATGAGATGTGTTTTGAGTAGATGCTTTGTCCGTTTCTTACATTGGCCGGTTTGTCTCCTTTTCAGGTTTCCACCTTTTTCAAATGGAATGTAATGGCCGTTTCTTACATCAGTGTTCAGGAAAGGAATGGCATCTTTTATTTCTTCTTTGTGGTTATGGTTTTCAGGAAAAGATTATCGCACCAAACGATGCATTCAGATTGATCATCTTGGCTAAGTACTTGATTCTTCTTTTGGGGCTAAAAAATTATTGAAAAGGATAACTTTGTTTGAGGTTTCTGAAAGCTAGCCAACCTCATCATTTCGTTTTCCACCTCACGATTCTTGCCTAAATTCGTAGTTTTTTCATTAAACTATTTAAGGTGACATATATGGACCAAATAAGAGTGGAGATCATTCAATTTTAGTACTTTTGTTAATTTGAACTCTGGAGTAAGCTTTATTTTTCCATGTGATCGCTAAATTAGTTATCCTATCGAAAAATATACATTTATTTTCATATATATATACATACATATATATACGAGTTTTCATAAAAAAAAAAAAAAAAAGGTCTAAATTAGTTATCTTATTAAAAAATATGCATTTATTTTTACATATATAGACAAATTTTCATATGTATACATATATATACACGCACACTTAACTCTGTTGCATCAGGGCCAAATAGTAACATGAAGACGATGTAGCACCACCAAGCTTTGACTTCCGAATGTTTGAAAGTAACTTTTTCCATACTTCCAAATATCACGTCAACACTAATTGAGGGGGGAAAAAAAGAGAGAAGATAACTTCTAACACATAATCGAAAGGGAAATCAAGAGGAATCTTCTCTTAGCAGCGGGGGCGGTGGCGGCGACCCTTCATCGATTCTGATGTATTCAAAAATCAACGATCTTCTATACAGTACCCCTTCTAAGACAGACTGCCCCTCCAATGAACGCCATCCATTCAGGAAGAATCCCTGAGCCGTATTTTTCTTGTACAGAGATTTAGGTCTCACTCATTTTGTAAAATTAAATTTTTAATTTGAGTTAAAATATGATATTTTTTAAGAATTTTTAACTGTAACATAAAAAATAAGATGCGATATTTTCTAAAAATTTTTAACTGTAAAAATTTAAAATTAAAAACTCAAATCGGTGAAATAAACGAGACATTATATTTTGCAAACGATATAAGATTTTTTCCATTTTTTATTATAAAATTGATTAAAATCCATGTCTTTGCATAAGATACCATTACACTAATTTTAATTCTAAAAAGATTGCAACTTTTTAATAACGAAACAAGATTAAAATTTTTTAAAATGTCCAAGCAAATAAAGCCATAATCGTAAATACAACAACTTTATAATGATGGTCAATATTGGAATATAAGAAATGAGGAATAGTACCACAAATAATAATTTAAAAAAAATCGAATCATAATGTTTTATAAGAAAATAGTTGTTTAGAATTTCATATAATGAGGTAATCTTGACAAATGTCTTTAAAATTACATGGGTTATGATTTTTACCTTTTATTCTTAATTTATACTTTTTTTAGTCAAATAATTATACTAATAAAAGGATATTTATTAAGAGTAAGGGGTAAAAGTCTATACTCATGTACTCCTAAGGATAAATTATATAATTTTCCCTATAATATAGGGTAAGAGAAAAAATGGAGAATTTTTTCTTGAGAGTGCATGAGTTACACATTTACCCCTTACCCTTGATAAATACCCTTTTATTAGTGTAATATTTGATTAAAAAGGTTATAAATAAAAAATAAAAGGTAAAATTCCTGATATATGTAGTTTTAAAAAGTTTTTATTAAGATGATCCGTAACTAAATGAATAGTTAAAAAATAATAAATAATTGAATGGGAAAAATAGAGGTGTTGTTTGGACTCCACCATTTGAAAAGCAATGGCCAGGCTAATAAGGCTAAACGCAATCATTTAGAAGGGGGATTCGTACAATAATTTGAATATTGGTTCGTAGTTGATAACAATATTTTTTCTCATAAAAAATACATGTGAGAATAGTTTTGAATTCATGAACTAAACGTCCCATAATTGTTTGATTCGTATTTATTAAAATGCCCTCCCTTCCAACTATTTTATTGATAAATGGTTCTCCATCTCAACCATTCCATCAAGTTTTGTACTTCCAAATAGCCATTAGAAGCCTCCGCATTAGTCCAAGTCTTTAGCATCATAAAAATATTATATTACTTTTAGCTTATAAAATATAATAGTTTTGATTATAAAAATCTAATCCATATATCTACCTACTCGAACAAAATTGGGACACGCAATAAAATGAATATCTAAATGACCTCAGCTTGATCCCACTTTCCATCACTTTCAACACGCAGTAAGTTAGAATTCAATTAAGAAATTATTAGAACTAAAACCTCAAAAATTTTAGATTAATCAAAAACCCAGTTGATTGTTTTGGTAGTGGCAAGGTTTGGTTACGGCGTTCTATTTGTTCTTTTATTTTAAAATTGGGGTTTTCTCTTTTTTATTTTTCCTTCTATTAATTAAAAAGAAAAAAAAAAGGGGAAAATTGGGCGTTGGTAGGAGATAGTGGGAATCTTCCATTTGTCGCTTAATCAGAATACTATAGTCTATACGTATTCCTTTTTTTTTTTTTTTTTGTGTGGAAAAGTCTACGTATTTCTCAAAGCTTTGACAAATGGAAAAGTGCCAAAAACAGGTAGTCTTTTATATACATGGTTTCTCTTTTTATTCAATCATTCTTTTAAGCAAAGATGAGAAAACCCTCTCTCTCTCTCTCTCTATCTATGTGAATTACTTGATTCTTTCAAGCCACTTTAGAGTTGGTCCTTTTCATAGTCGGAGTCATCAATACCTCATTATCTTCAAGCCTGAATTCAAGAATTCACTTGAGTGACTTCCACTAAGCGCACAAATGCAAGGATTATGGAGGGTTTAGCGCTTAAGCAACTAGATTACGCCAATACCAGAGTTTTCCAACAACGTAGCTAGATTTTGACATAATAGTAGTCTTTTATCCTCATAATTTGGAAATTAATGAGATGTTTGTTTTAAAGGTTTGTCATTGATTCTGAATCATAGTTCTTAATTCTTTACAGTATTTTTATCTCACAAAAAATTTAAATTTTAAAAATCAGAATCATAATTCTGAATACATGAACCAAACGTTCATAACTTATCTCTTTCTACTATAATCAGAAACCGAAGAACATCTTATATAAGAATAAAGGACACATAATCAACCGTTTATTTTGGTTGCTCAAGTGTTTTTGTTTGGGGACCAATATACTTTTCTTTTGATATTTGCTGTAGGCCTTGTCATGGCTTTATCTAACAAAACATAACAAGTTTGAAACAAGTGGCACCAACTAATACACTTATTAAACACACTTAACAATGTATTTTCCCATATGATCCTTGGATAGTCCAAAAAGTAGACGTTGATTAGGTGAGAGAATGGAATGCGTTTTACATTAGTTTATCCTAATTTGCCATTGAATCCCTGGATTTTCAAATCTTGAATATGGGATAAGAAGAGATATTCTTGTTGGCCATGTCATTTAGTTGAGATATTAAATTTGGGAAGAAAAATAGAAAATTAATGTCATTACTTAAAGAAAAAGGGCGCATAAAAGAGAAGGGAAAAAAAAAAAAAGTTGTAACCGTTACTATCAAGAAGAAGAGGGAAAATAAGAGCAAAAGTAGCCGAATTTGCCGGCTCATAAGATTGGTGTTAGTGACTCTTAAAAAATTTGGATTTGCTTCTGAGCAAGGAAAGTCCATTTATTCCTATCTCCGTTACCGTCGTCATTTCCTTAAACCTCACACACAAACTCTCATTAAAACCCAATCCCATTACCCATTAAAACCCAAGTTTTTGTTTCAACTTTTTAGCTAAAAGTGTCAAAAAAAAAAAAACAAAAAACAAACAAACTAAAACCATGGCGTGTCATGAAGAACAATATGGTTCTGAGGAGCTTTCTCTTGTTCATCCGGACCCTGTTGTATTAGAGCTCAATCGTTTGAAGGACCTTCTCAAAGGTTATTTTGATTCTTTCTCTATGTTTTAGGCTCAACGTGCCTATATTTGTTCATGTCTTTTGATTTCTTACTTCTTGTTTGGTTCAGTGAAATATGTGTTTCTTCTGTTTCAACATAATTCATGTTGTCACTGGTACAATATAATATTTTTGTCTTTCGGTAGTTTTGAAACATGTTTCTGTACATTTCCAGTGTATGATCTTACCACTTTTCATTTCCTATTAATGGTAGCAGAAAATAGGCGATTATATAATATGGCCTATATATATATGTACATATCTACGCTTCTGTGTAGTATATGTTTGTATTTATTGCAGTATATCACCGGTGATGAAAATTTGAAAACATACATCTTTTAGTGGCAACCTTTAATTAAAGGAAATTGACATGGTAAAAGGAACGCTTCCAATAGTTTCTATTGTCTAACTCTGATATACGTACTTTTACTCTCTTTTTTTCATGTTCAGTGAACATATATATATATATATATATTATGAATATATACATATATGTTGTCAAATGTAGTGATCAAATTTTCTTTTTATTTTTTTTTTCCTTTTATCAAATTGCAGAAAAGGAGCGGGAATTGGGGGTTGCTCAGGGTGAAATCAAGTCTCTCACAGCAACTGAAGCTCTGAAGGATAAGGCTGTCGAAGAGGTACTGAATAAAATATGTGCAAATATGTAACTTACACTTTTTAACATTTAATACAAAGAATTTGCAACTTTTTTTTTTTTAATTTTTCATTAGATGATTGATAATACTTAAAGACGCACTGTTTCATTAGTGAATGTATTTGTTTGAATTTTATTTTTGTTTCTTTTCCAGCTCACAATCCAAGTTCAGAAAATGGATGAGAAGCTCAGAGTGAATGAAAATCTGCTGGAGCATAAGGTAACGGGTTCAAGTTCTTTCCTGATCTCTTCAAATATTCATGAGTATACTTAATGTGAACCAAGTTAGTGTGACATATACAAATCTTACAAAAAATGCAGAATCTTGAAATCAAGAAACTAACAAGTGATAAGAAAGACGCATTGGCAGCTCAGTTTGCCGCAGAAGCGGCTCTTAGAAGGCTACATGCGAACCAAAAGGACGACGATGCTCTTCCTCTTGCGTCTGTCGTTGCTCCTCTTGAGGCTGAAATCAAAATGTACAAGAATGAGGTAGTAGATGAAAGTTATAAGAAAAACCTTCTTTTTTTTTGTGAAAAAAAAGAAAAGTGCGTTGTATAATTCTTCTCTTTGGGGTCTTTTTCTTTTCAGATTGCTGCTCTTCAGGAAGATAAGAAGGCTTTGGAACGCCTCACCAAGTCAAAAGAGTCGGCTCTGCTTGAAGCAGAAAGGATTTTGAGAAGTGCTCTAGAAAGGGCTTTGATAGTTGAAGAGGTTCAAAACCAGAACTATGAACTGAGGAGACAGATTGAGATTTGCCAGGCATGATTATCATACTAGATCATGTTACATATTCGACAGAGTAAGGTATGAATGGTCAATCTAATTAGAATGTAATAATTCATGCAGGAAGAGAACAGAATCCTAGAGAAAACAAACCGCCAAAAGGTTCTAGAGGTTGAAAAGCTCAGCCAAACCATTCAAGAACTTGAGGAGGTTGTTCTAGCAGCAGGAGCTGCAGCCAACGCCGTTCGCGACCACAAACGCCAGATTGAAGAGTTGAATGTAAGTGACCTGAAAGATTTCATCTCAAAAAGATTGATTTACTTGATCTTTTTTTTTTATTTTTTGAAAAATTTAGATTTTCCAAATTTGAAATGCTGACTTTTGTTGAGTGCTACTACTTCTCAGGAAGAAAAGAGGACTTTGGAGAGGGAGCTGGCAAGAGCAAAAGTTTCAGCGACTCGGATAGCAACCGTGGTGGCTAACGAGTGGAAGGATGAAAATGATAAAGTTATGCCTGTTAAGCAGTGGCTGGAAGAAAGAAGGCTTATGCAGGTAATTTTGATACCCTAGAAGTTTCCTACAAAATCACTATTATTCACACTTTGCAGTATCTCCTTACAAGATCAGAAAGATTAGATATGAAATGAGGGGAAACTTTGACATGTGAAATATGTGGTAAATATTTACTTTCTCTGTCATTACAGGCCGAGATGCAACGGCTGCGAGACAAGCTAACTGTGTCAGAGAGAACAGCCAAGGCAGAGGCACAACTGAAGGTGAAATTATATTCATCATTTCAAAGTTTTTTGCCTCTTATTTTTATAAGAATTTTTTTTTTATTTGTTACCAACTTCAATGAGTAAATATTCTTTGATGTGTTGTTCTACGCCAGGAAAAATTTAAGCTGAGGCTGAAGACACTTGAAGATGGACTAAAGGATGTGTCAAGTTTCTCGAACAACACTAGCGCTTTTTGTGGTTCACCTAAAACAGAAAAGTCCAGTAACATTCTAGGATTTTTGACAAGCACTGGAGGGCTTCGAAAGAGGTCAACATCGCAACCGAGGGGTTCGACCCTTAGCAGAAACACTCTTCTGCAACAACCAAATTTAGATAACGAGATAGTTGTTGGAGAGCTAAAAGGAGCAAATACCATGAGGAAGAAAAATGCTCCTGGAGAAAATTTGTTGAAAAAAGGTTTATGGACATCTAGAAATAAGATTGCTGACATTGCCGAGAAGGAAAACACGGACACGAAGACAAACACTAACAACAGTGATACAATAGTTTCTGGAGAACTCAAAAGTAAAGGTAGTGCCGGTGATACAGAAGCAGCCACAAACTCTGATGGCGAAGATATGGTCTCAGGGTTTCTGTACGATAGGCTTCAAAAAGAGGTCATTAGTCTAAGGAAGTTTTGTGAAGCCAAAGAGAATGATTTGAGTGCTAAAGATCAAGAAATAAAGGTAAAGCCAAAGAGTGATTACTCATTCTTCTTTCTTTCGCTATCAAAAAACTAAATTAGGTGATAAATGCTTTTCAGAATCTGATGAAGAAAGTTGAAGCACTAGCAAAAGCCATGGAAGTAGAGTCGAAGAGAGTGAAAAGAGAAGCAGCAGCCAGAGAGAGAGAAGCTGCATCAGCTAAGATTGATGGTAACAGCAAGAAAAGAGTCGTTAACTCTGCTAAACGGTAATTAAAGGTTTCATAATCCTCAATATTATCTTTCTCATTTTCTTAATAGTGTGCTTTCTCTCGAGAGTTAATTCAAATACAAAAAGTTTCAACCTTGGTTATGTTATGACTGATATGAACTTCTGGTTGGTTTTCTATTTTTGCAGGGTGACAAAATCAACTTGAGAAGTCCTCCACATTGGAGGAACAAACAGTTCGATTTATCAATTATTGCTTGTGATTTTTTTATTTGTAAATACAAAAGGAACAGAGTGGTTGCAAATTGGCAGCTGGTTGAATAATGTCATCACAGAAAACCAGTCGTTTGTACATGTTAGAGTGGATTGGATTTGTGTTTTTTATCTGTTTGAGATTCACATAAACAATGTAGAATTTTCGTTTTGAGTATTTGTACTTGCATATACTTTGTGTTCACTGTTTACAAACATGAAACTTGTAAAAAGCAACAAAGATTATGCAAATTGTGAGAATCCTTTGTGTTTTGTGACAAACGATGTCGTTTGAAAGCTAATAAGAAATATCAGAAATGTTGAATCATGTGAAGATAAGGGGAAAAAAAAGAACCTGTTTATGACAAGCTTCTCTATTATAACTTCGACTATATACAATTGCTATTAATGAAAGGGAAAGTGGGAAACTGATGTGTGATATTCCATTGGAGGTCGGCTATGCATTGTAATTTGTTCATTGAATAAAGGCGACTATGAACCCAAAAAAAAAAAAAAAAAACTCCTCTCTGGTTTTGTTTGAATGTTTGGTCGTTTCTCTCTCGCTCTTGCAAGAAAGCGACGTACTCTGTTTCTTGCTAGTTGCTAGTTACGTCGGCTAGAAAAAAGTAAAACGACATGAACTTCCAAAAACGACAACATCTCTTGCAAGTAACAGGAACTAAACAAATAAAGAAAGAAATATAATAACCAGTGAACGACGATAATTCTAACAGTGTAGTAGTACGATAACGCCTACAGGTAAAGAAAACGACAGCCTGAAAAACGACATGAAATGATAAAATCACCACCAAAAAAAAAAAAAAAAACAAAAGGCCTACAAATTTTCCTTGGCGACAATAGCTTCAAAAGTATGATGAATTTCCCTTCAATATCAATATATGAAAATGAAAATATTTAAAAAAAGAATATGAGTGAGGAAAAGTCTCCCCAGGCATTAACTCAGAACTGAGGGGGAAAAAAAAAAACCACCATTTGAAACTTGGCATTTTCTGAATATATCAAATAGTTAAAGAGAATAACCAACAATGATTGTCAGAAAGTACAATATCTGTAGAAGGAGAAGAAGAAGATCAAACATAAAAACCGAAGAAGAAGAATAAGTTGACATATTGACAGTTCAAACTTCAAAGAACTCAAGAGTTTTTATCGACGGCCACCACCAGAATCTCTTACATGATGTTGCTCAAAGAGGTTCTCTCCAAATTTCCCTACTTTGAAAACTTCATTCAGACAAGTTTCAGATATGGCATGAAGCAAAATATTCTTCAAGGACGGGACCATAACAATAGATAATCTAGCCATTAAGAAGGTTCTTATATTCTTAAAACTTTTTTACTCTGTAAAGCATCAAAGAACGAGCTTAATTTGAGTTCTTAAGTACAAAAATGCTCTCTACAAAAGAGAATGTGCCAGAAACATGTAATTGCTAATTTGAGAAGCAGCTTGTACCAGTCCAAGCCCGAAGAGGTGAGTGCCGAGAATTCTCAGAAAATGAAATAAAAGATCGAAAAAGCGCTAAGCAGCTACTTCTTCGGATGAACTTCTAGATTCCAACCATGACTTGGCCGCAACCTTTGTGGTCAAGAACCAGCCAGCATTATCTGGAGCGTCATGGAACGGGGCATCTAACTCCTTCAAGTGTGACTCAAAAACACCTGCCAAACCTTTGTCTGAATACTTGTGTTTCCCATGTCCAGTATTGATTCCGAGCAATGGTGGAAAATCTTCCCCAGATTCCGATGCCTTGGACAAATCATCTATCCAAACATGTAATGCAGTAAGAGCTGCCCCAAGAGAAAGACCCTTCAAATTGAGAGACCACTGGCTTGGAGATCTGGCCTGTAAATCTGTGTATACTTCTTGTGCGAGTCCCAGGTGTAGTAGTTTGGATGCTTTCTCTGACAGATTGAGGTTAACACAAAGATCAATCAAGCAATTGCAGTAAGCTTTCCTTACATCAGCTCCAATAGTCTCAAAAAGTTCTGAGGCTTCTTTTTTGAAAATTTCAGTTTCACCACCCTCCTCCAGTAAAAGTTTTACCACGTATCCGAGCTTCGGATAGGCCTTTTCGATGCAGCCCGTAAGCTTAAAAAGTTCCTCCTTTGGCGATTGTGTCATGACATTTAGAAGACAACCACAGAAGCGCTCATCTGGACTAATGCCCAATTCTAAAAGTTGATTGAATGTCCTCACAACATCATCAAAGCGCTTGGCTTTCCCATAACACTGAATAAGTGAAGTTAAGACAAATATATTAGGCTCATAACCTGCTTCCAACATCTCATTCAACGTGGCCTCCGCTTTCAATACATCCCCACTACAGGAATATATAGTAATCATAGATGAAAATGTCCAACTGTCAGGTAAAATCCCAGAACTCTTCATCTCTGCAAAGATTTCAATAGCTTCATCAGTGTAGCCAACGTCAGCGCACATAGCCAAAATTGTGTTATAGAGAATCACATTCAACTCCAGCCCTTTCTCCTTCATCTCCCTATACACATTAATACAATCATCACCATACCGTGCTCTACCAAAAGCCCGCAAGAGAGCCGCATAGGTTGTCCAATTTGGGGAAAACCCATTGGCAGTCATCTCTTGGTAAACCTTCTTAGCCTGCCAAGGCCTCCTAGCTCTTCCCATAGCATCCAACAAAGTGTTATAAGTAACCAAGTTTGGCTTAGCCCCTATAGCCTTCATCTCCTCATAGACATTCAAACACCCATCAAAGTTCCCTGATTGACCGTGAATCTTAATCAAAGTCGAGAATGTTACCGGATCAATGCGCCATTTCTCGGTTCTAGCACGGTCATACAAGTTGAAAGCCATGTCAACATTACCAGCACGCCCATAGGCATCGATCATAGCCGAGTACGTAACATCATCGGGATCACACCCAAAAGTACCCATCTTCTCAAACCACTCTACAGCCTTATCAGGCAGATAAGACACCCTAGCACAGCTAATCATAGTCGAAAACGTGACATTATCAGGTTTAACACCTCTCTCAAGCATTTCATCAAACAGCTTCTCTGCTCCACCCAAATTCTTACACTTTCTAAACACCTTCAACGTTACGTTGTAAAGAATCACCTCTCTATTAGGTTTAAAGTTCTTCAGATAGTACTTAAGTGCAAGAATAGCAATATCAGAATTCACCATATTATTAAGTATAACAACAGCGTCTTGTTCTAATATTTTACCGCCTAAAGACTCCAAAACTTTCGAAACTTCATCCTCAATCGGATTACACGAGTTCAAAGACTCAGCTATTTTCACTAGAGTAGTGTACCTGGAATCATACGATTTCCTCCGAAGCTGCGAAGCTCTGGGGCTTCTGGGATTGACCCAGATATAGCTTTTGGACGAAGAACCGGATTTTCCATCTGGGTCATCGCGCTTTTCGGTTTGGTCCCGAGTTTCTTGCGTAATTGGGTCTTGTACGGAGACATGGCTAATCTGGAGAGATGGTATGGATTGAGACGAAAGAAAACTGAGTTTCGAAGAGTGATTGAAGTTTCTTGAACTGGGTTTTCTCGATGAATAGAGAGAGTAGGAGACGGATTGGCGTTCATGGACGAGAGGGGAAGGTGAAGAGCAGAGAGAGTAAGCCATTAGTTTTCCCTCGCTCTCTTCTATCAGTGCCTCCGTGGTTGCTTCTGGGTTTGCCTTTTGCTTCTGAGGAGAACAGGATAGGACGGCTGTGATTTACGATATTAACCTTGTTTACTTTGTTATAGCTCCCATAGAATGGACAAACTTGTCCATCCGTATTTATTTAAGATTTTTTTAAGCCATACACATGTTTTCCTTTCAAACCGTCAAAACTAGTGAATATCAAGAGTGATTAGAAAAAATAAAATATTAGTTTTATATATTTAATAGTTAAATTTATATTAAAAATTATTTATTATGTATATGTTTTTAATTAATTTTAATTAAATTTAATCGTTAAAAACTAACCTCTACTAATGGAGAAGTGCTACGTTTCAAAAGAATATTTGTGCCTCTCCTTAAACTTTACACTCTTCCATTTATACTCTCACTTTTTTGAGACATCATGTGTGGAGCTTTTTCTACTATTTTTAACAACCTACACAATGAAAGGGGTTAATTAAACATGATAGTTTTATACCACTTTTTAAAATTTTGAGGGTAAAATAAGAATGAGTCAGAGTTTAAAGGATAACAATAAAAAATCTACTTAAAAGAAGTAAAAATAATCTTATTTTAATTTAGTTAAAATAAAGTTACGGAGGATAAATGGAATTGGAATGACATATTGAAACTCGTTTTAAAATGATTTTATTTTTTGTATAAAAATGAAAATGAAAACATTTTCACTCTCAGACAGAAATCATTTTTAAAAATGTGTTTAGTAGTTTTATTAAAATTTTGTTTTCAGTGTAAAAAAACTCATTAATGTCTCTCTTTCTCTCTCTCCGCTCCAGAGAGGAGAAAATAAAAATAAAAAATGAAAAACGATTAAAAGTCATTTTTCATTTCTCTCTCATTTTACACTAAATTAAAAAATCGTTTTCATTTCCGTTTTTTGTCTTTATTGCACCAAACGTCGTTTTGAGAACGTTTTCATTTTTTCTTTCTTGAAAAACGTGAAAAATAAAAACGGGATCAATTCTAAACATGGCCATTGAAATCATCTTAATTTACGGTTTCCTCTAATTCAATACCGGAATTTTTTTTTGTAGACATCACTAAACTCGATTTTAAGTGTCAATTGTTTAGAGGGTTTTCGTGAGTTTAAACCTAAAAGGCAATCCAAACCAGTGTTTGGTTGCATATTGATTTTAGATTTTAAGTTCATTTAACCTAAAATCGAAGGTTTTATAGAACTTCCTGTAACCTGAAAAAACAATTCTAATCCGAGTATTCATACCAAATCAGACTTTGTACAATGTAATACATACGGGGACTTTATGACGGGGAAATTGCAACTTAACAAGAAACATAAGGGGATTGAAAGGTAGAAAAATATACCATTTTACCCCTTTTCGTATCACTAATAGTAATCATATTTTGAAGCCAGAAGGACCGGACATTTTCCCCCTTTCTTTTTTTGCTAATTACATGTTGAGAAAAAGAAAAGAAAAGAAAAGAAAACATCACGAGCAGGCCGCCATTGACAAAAATCCATCGGGCCTGTAAGAGTAATATATCGTAAGATGGGCCGAGCCCAAACTATCCCGTCTCTCAAAACTCCTTCGCCTCTTCAATGGAAGCCAAGGACGGACGCCATGATCTCGGAGATCTTCCTTCTTCAAACCCAGAAAAACTCTCCGACACTCGAACACAAACATCCTTACTCTGCAACTGCTTTGAAGAACCACTTCTCAACAGCAAGTACTCCAGTTGTTCTCTAGTCACCACAATCTTAATCTTCTGTCTGATCTTATAAGTACAGTTATCAGCAACTACTTTCGGACAAATCAATGCCAAGTCCGGCACAAGATAGTAAACCTCTCCGGGCTCTAGCTTGGCATTGGAAGACAATGGCGAAAACGGCTGAGAATGGTGTACCAGATTGTAGCCCTTGTATGCTCCTGAAGTAGTTATCTTCTTCACTTTCGTTAGGCCTTTGAATTCTAGTATTTCTCCATTGTAGGTTACTACTCTGACCTTCTCTAATTTAGGCAGAAAAATATGTACGCAGTTTTCCATTGTTTAGTTTTTGGTTCGTGAGTGAAATGATCAATTAGGAGCAAATTCCTAGATTTATATTATGTGGGCTTTAATTTGATGATTTTCTTATTCACGTATGGGTGGTTCTTTGACGTGCAAGCCATAACGAAGTTCGTTTGTTAATTGATTTAACAACACACACACATGTGTATATCTATATATGTATATATGTATTATATAAATACATATATATATATATATATATAGGCTTTTACTTTGTGTTTATTTATATGGGAATTGTCGTTTGATGGTGTGGGGCGGTGGTAGACTGTGTTGGCCTCTGACTCATGAGGAGCACTAATCCGATTCGTTATTTTGATAATGTTTTTATTGTCTCTTAATGCAGTACATGAAGAAGAAGAAAGTATTATCATTCTTATATAAGTCAATGGTCTGTGAATTGTTCATTGAATTAAGCGATGAATGATTAATAGCGAAAACTATCAATATTAAAGGTTCATGAGAAAGTCAACTATAGTTATGAAGGCCCACCTTTTTTTTTTTTTGCCCATTCTTTAAACAAAGTCAAACACGAACCAGTTCGGCTGTTCCTTTTGAAAAATGTAACTTAGGACCTTTAAGGTGGTTTTAAATTTAAATACCTTTTTCCTTAACAAAAAATTAACATTGTACTATGACGAGACTTATCAAGATAAGGTAAACGCGCGGAGTGGATTCAGCTCACTTTTTTTTTTTTCCCCTTTTTCATATCCTTTTTTGTAGCCTTAATAATATTTTGTTACATCGATTAGAATAAATTAACGTAAACTTTTATTTGACGTAACAATATGATAATTCAATTGAAAAATTAACACATCAATCAATAACAAATAAATGTCAAATTTAGTGGAAAATAATATTTTATTGGTTGAAGATGCTTTTAGTGCCATAAATATGATGCCTAAGCTCGTGCAATATAATTTTGTACTTAGCATGTTAATCACAGCATTAAAATCTTGTATTTTATGAAAGAAATAAAATATGATAAAACTTATATGCAAAATTTAGCATAACATTAGACAGCAAATCTGTGCTCAAACGCTATATCTTAGCTTTACATTACTCTTTAATATTATCAGCCAACTACTTAAAAATTGAGGGAGTCGTATAAAATATAAAAATATAAAAATGTAAAAAAATGTAGAATTAAGCAAAACAGGCCCATAAGTAAAGTCAAACGCGCGATCAACTTCCTGCCTTAAGTACTTGCTTTGTGATCCTAAAGTTAGACATCTTGATCTTGAGAAAAAAAACTCCATGCTCTTGAGATTTGGGGCCGTTTGACAAATGTATTTGAATTTATGATTCTCATTTTACTACAGTGTTTTCTTCTTGCAAAACATTTGAATTTAAAAATTTCTTTTCAATGATTGTCTCACAAAGTTTTCACCAATAAATCAAAATGATTGACTTAAACGTGTAAAACAAACGGACCCTTCACTTCTTTTAGAATTATACGAGGTGCCTCGAAGGTATCTAAGAAAGCCGCTCCTCCCTCCGACAACATGCTTTTTCCCCCACTAGAAATATAAAGATTAGTGTTACTGAATTCAACCTAGTCGGGCCATCTTCTCAGACAGTACTCGGCCACCTTACAGAGGCAAAAGAAGACATTTACTATAATATTGCACAGCTAGCTCTTAGCACTTTCCTGGGACAAGGTAATACTATTGATATTAATAACTACGCGGAAACAAGAGTTGGATGCTTAATTGCTTGCACAAGAAAAGAGAAACAAAAAGACTAAAGATAGCTTTGGAAAGCATGAATTAGTATAGCCCCACATTCAAATGACAAAACAAAAGTAGCTTTTTCATTTCCTAATTCATTGGTTGCTTACTTGCTGAAGGCTGATTCTATAACTACATTGCATGTGGAATGTACATAATATTGCTGCACACAATAACAGTAGCAAAAAATGCTGAACACATGTATCGGTTGTTTAAATTGCATAAATTGTCACGTCCTTCATTTAAACACTCAATTAACCGAGTTTGTCGTCTGTGATGCTTTAGTACTGCCTAACCCTTTATATGTTTATTTATTTGTTTTTTTTTTTTTTTTTGTGTGTGAATTTTTTATATCTTTAGTTGATCCATAAACAACGAGGTTAATTTACATTTTAACAAAGAATAAAAGGCAGGTACACCATATAAAGGAAACGAATGGACACTGGTCAACGATCGATCGTTTCAAAACATGAAATTACAAACTCATGTGTACAACTTTAAAAACGAACGATTCGATTGTGACTGGTCAATACCTCAACATCAATAACAAGTTAACAACGTAACGTAATCATGTCACTAATCAAGTCTTTATTATTTCCCCATAATCATCAAACACACACTTATTAAAAACAATAAACGGATTGTCAAAAACTAGATTAACACTCCCTTTTTGTTTCTCTGAAAGTGAATCCAATAGTGGAGACCGAAGACGGTGCGCATGCAATACAATCTTTAAAATTCCTTTTATTTTCAGAAACAATAAACAAAAGATAATTACTAGAATGTGATGCACCCAACAAAGACCCTTAATATCGAGCTTACGTTTTTATTTCCACGCAAAGAAGATGATCATTGCATATTCTAGCTGCTGCATGGCATTCTAGTAGCATTTTACATAATTCGGCATACTTGACCGGAATCTTCTTCACAAATCAGGTAGCAAGCGCTTCTTCCTCCGCCGTAGCTGTCGTAAACCGGCCTTCCCAAATAACCGTCGTATTGATAACATGGCGGCAGCCCCCGTCCTTGACAACCGTAAAAGCACGGCCCGCCGCCACGCCCTTCGTAACACTCCCTGCAGCACGTCGGCGGTTGGTACTCTGGCACCAGCGTCGGCCCCGATGAAGGCGGCACGTTCTCAGGTTTTCCTTTGGAATCCGGGGGACATCGGGTCTTCTGATCGGGTTGATCTTTCTTCGGCTTCGGGAGATCAGAAGCATTAGGTTTCCCATCACCTTGGGGTTTACTACTTTTTCCCTGCTTGTCGGGATTTTCTTTGTTGGGGTTGGGTTTTTCGGGGACTTTGACGTCAATGCTCTTGATGGATTCTCCACCCTTGCAGATTATCTTTCGCTTGATCTTTTCGGGGCTGCAGCACACCACTCTGATTGTCACTGTGTTTTGCTTCTCATCGTATACCTGGTCTTGTATTTCTGTATATATACATGTATTTTCCACAAAAAGATTCAATAATACTTCCCTCGATAATTACAGATCAGTTTATATTTTCACTACTTATCCTTGGTCGCTCAATATACACAAATACAGTTTATACACAGATCTACGTATATGTACACATTCACTTGTATATATACACACACATATATATGCATAAATATATACCTACATACTACGTTCACACGCACATGATATAATACTGTAGTTAATATATTTACTTATTTATGTTTCTTTCAGCAGAAACAAAAAGATATCTACTACGAATACATCTTTTATTGTATCAACAATGTGTGTATACATAATGCTTGTTTGCATTTATAGGTACTTAGATAAAAGACATTAAAGGGAATTAGATAAAAGACATTAAAGGGAATTAAGAGATTTGAACTTACGGGGAAATTTACAAAGAATTTTTTTGACCTTCTTGTAGCATCGCCAACACTGAAGATCCACCTTCAGCACCATTGTGGTGACTGATTGCTGTAATTAACAGTTTAAGAAATTCATATCGATCGTATATAATTTTTTTTTTAATTAAAAAAGTCCTAATAAATAGAACAAAAAAGATAAGATCAATGTCCGCTTAGGCGAAAGAAATTTAGAAGAACACAATCACGTTTCTGAAGAATTGGGTATAAGGAAATCAAGAAAAAGATCGCCCAAAAACAAATCAAATATTGACATTTTAGAAATAAAGAGGAAACTATCATATATATATATATATATATATATATATATCAAGCAAAATTGTAAAATAGATAGAGAAAGAGTGCACCAAATGAAGTACCTTATTATCCACCATGGCTTTGAGATCTCAAATGATGATCAGTACCTGATCAACTCGAAGCAATTGATCACGATGGAGTAGCAGATTGGTACCGTAATATTGAGGAATTTATAATTAAATGGAGAAAGTTTAGAAAAAAGACATGAAATATCCATGATCCATGAAAGAGAGGATATAACAACACCAAATTGGTCCTTTTTATGTTGTTTTTTTCCCCTAGGTAATAATTACAAGTGGTCATTAGGAAGACGTAAGCACAATAGCTCGTACATATGGAGAACGAATCAGAAGACGATACCTACTGTTGGGTGTTGAATATGATTAATGAAATGGGTTCATATCCTTCTTTTTTCTTATGTTCTTTTTCATCTAATAATACGTCACATCATAATTTTTTAATTAATATAATAAAAATTTTATAATTAACGTGACACTTTAATTAATCTATCATAATATTATTAAAAAGATATAAAAAAACACGAATAAAAGAATACAAAAATTGGCTCGATGATTAATATAACATTGTCGTGGCGTGATTATGAGAAGGATAGCTAGCAATATTACTTTTCAAAAAAAAAAGGAAAAAAAAAAAAGAAAAAGCTAGTAGCTTTCCTACCGCGCCTGATTTTCCAATCCCCCCATTTGCATGTGCTGTGTCCTGTATTATTATTTTCTATCATTGGCGTCCTTTAATATATATATATATATATATAATGAGACAATATCATGTTATATATAATATGATAGTTAAGTGACTAAAATTAGTTTTGAGAAAGTTATTATTTTATGTTTTTTTTAGATAAAAAGTTATTATTTTGTGTTTTTTGAGTAAATTACTATTTTCTATTTTTGAGAAATGGTTATTTTATGGCTTATTAGGAGTCTATAAACAAGTGCTTTGGGTAAGGCTTTGTGTACTCAGAGAAAAGTGTGTTAAGAGAAAAGTACAGAGAAATAGTGTCTCCTTTTGAGAGAGAGAGAGAGAGATGTGAGGAGAGAGATAAGCAATGGTGCAAGGGATTTTTAGTAGAGAGAGAAAGTGAGAAAGTTTGTTGGGTGTGTAATTCTAAAACTGTTAGTGAATTTTTCACCCTCTCTCCTGGACGTAGAAAATTTTTTCGAACCATTTAAATCTTTGTCTTCTCTATTTTTTGGTTATTTTTATTTCATTTAATTTTTCTACTGCGTGAGTGTAAGTGTGTGTTTCTTTTTCCCAACAACTTGTATCAGAAATGTGGTGAAGATTAAAAAAAAAGTCAAGATGATGTCCTGGATAAAGTTTGAGCAGATTGCGTTTTGACAGGAAGAGTAATTTCAGCATACGGCAGAGTACCATGAAAGATGTTCTGATTCGACAGGGATTACTGAAAGCGCTCAAAGGCAAGAAGCTAGAAATTATGAAAGATGAAGATTCGGAAGAATTGAAATCAAGAGCACTAAGCACAATTCGTTTAAGTTTGGCTTTAAAATTGAAATATAGTGTTATAAATGAGCCATCTCATTCTGAGTTATGGAAAAAAAATTAGAAAAAGTTTATATGTCAAAATCCCTAAAAAATATATTATATTTGAAGAAGCAATCGTATGAGTTGAAGATAGATGAGAAAACTTATATTAGGGATCATATAAATAATTTTAATAAGTGCATAACTTAAATGTTAAGTGTAGAGCTCAAAATTAATGAGAAAGATAAAACGGTAATTTTGTTGGCCTCCATACCCAAATCATATGAGACTTTAGTGACTATACTGTTAGTTGGAAAGACAACGTTGACTATGGATAAGATGTCGACTGTTCTATTAGAGATTGCAAATATGAAAAAGCCTAGTGGTACGTCTCATACTGAACAAGTTTTAGTGGCATAGTCAGAATCGAATAGGGGTAGGAGAGATGATCATTCTCAATCCCATCTAAGGAAGGATATTGAGTGCTATTATTGTCGTAAGAAAGGGAATATTAGGAGAAATTGTGAAGACCTGACGAAACACCTTGAAGAAACGAGAAAGCAAGAACCACATGAGACTTCAGATTCTGTAAATGTTGTTGGTGACAAGTATGATAGTGAACGTGATGTTTATTCTGTTATTGCTAATGAAAATATTTCTGACCCTTAGATCTTGAATTCTGGATGCTCGTTTCATATGAGTCCACATAAAAGTGGTTTGATTCTTATAAGCCCTGTGATGCTGGTACTTTGTTGATGGCCAATGATTCTAGTGTTAAAGTTGTTGGAATAGGTACTGTGAAGGTGGAGATGCTCAATGGAGTTGTGAGAAAATTGAAAAATGTTAGGCATGTTCCTCAACTAAGGAGAAGTTTGATTTCTTTAGGGCATGTTCCTCAACTAAAGAGAAGTTTGATTTCTTTTGATTTCTTTGGGGTTTTAGACACTTTGGGTTGTGAGTATTACATGAAGGGTGGTTTTATATGCAAATTAAAATAGGTGAATTGGTAGCCATGAATGGTGAAAAGGTGAAAAATTTGTATAAGTTGATTGGGATAACAATTGTAGGTGGAGCCAAGCCATGAAGAGTCTTCCTCTGTTGTGAAAGAAGTTGCAGGAGTACAACAAGATGCTGACGACAGTTGAAGACAACAACGACAAGATGGTTAAGAACTATGGCAGTGATCAAGATGCTTTGAAGAAGAAGAAGAAGACAATTTCTCGTGTGAAGTTTGATGAAAGTTTGAACTTGACACATGTTTATTCTTGTTAAAATTTGCATTGTTGTCACACTAGTCATACATGAGGGGTACGATAACGGCTGTCTAGATTGGATACCCGAATATGTGAGTTGAGAGAATTTGAGGAGATTATTAGGTAAGTAACTCAAATTGGTTTTGAGAAAGTTACTATTTTGTGTTTTTTAGGTAAATTGTCGTTTTCTGTTTTTGGGCAAGGGTTATTCTATGGCTCATTATGAGTCTATAAATAAGTGTTTTGTGTAAGGCTTTATGTGCTTAGAGAAAAGTGTACTAAGAGACAAGTGCAGAGAAAGAGTGTCTCCTTTTGAGAGAGAGAGGGAGATAAAGAAGTGAGGAGAGAGATAAATAAGGGTATAAGAGGTTTTGGGTAGAATGAGAAAATGAAAAAGTTTGTCGAGTGTGTAATTTAAAACTGTCAATAAATTTTTCTTCCTCTCCTATGATTGTAGGAAATTTTTTTAAATCATTTAAATATTTGTGTTATCTAACTTTCTATTATTTTTGTTTTAATTTATTTTTGTGCTGCTTAAATATAAAAGTGTTTTTTTTTCCAACATAATATGCATATTACGTATGTGTCACTGAGGGAGCTAGCTCAGTCTATGTCCTTTATGAGAATTTCAACCAATCTTTCCTTATATATATATATATATTGGGAAAAAACATTTATCGTCACGTTTTCTAATAGAATGCAATCGGTAAGCTTACAAAAAGATAAAAGTACTCTTTTTTAACAATATATATATATATATATATATACAAATTATCATTCTTATTATTTACTAAGGAGCATCCATTTTGTTTGTCGTTTACCTACAGTCCCGTGCCTATAAATAAAACCACTTTCAAATCTTGTCAGAAGACGTCGTGGTCTACTTATTTACGTGCATAAATTATCACAACTAACCTATAAATTATCACAACTAACCTATTTATTGTTTTCTTAAAAATGAATAATATTTGGTTGACATAAACATTTATAGTGATCGAAGTACGACAGTTTACTATATGTACCTATATATAGGCAATAATGTCAGGGTGAGTTTGACTATAATTATCGACCTACAGTTTAATTTTAAGTGTTTTAATTATGCCACGTAATTTAATTAGCAGAGCACTTTGATTGTCACTGTGTTTTGCTTCACTTCTGTTTGTTCACAAAAAAAAAATTAAAAAAAAAAAATCAAATGTATCATAAACATAGTTTATACACACACGGTATACAAGAACGCATGACTATATATACAGACGACACAAATATATCCTCCGGTATACAAGAACGCATGACTATATATACAGACGACACAAATATATCCTCCGGTATACAAGAACGCATGACTATATATACAGACGACACAAATATATCCTCCAATATATATGAAATAAAATCATATATGGTAAAAACAATAAATTATGAGGTTGTTTTTTTACAACGAAACTCAAAAAAAGTATGAACTTGAGTTACAATTTTATTTAAGTTCATATTTTTTTATAAAATTTGAGTTTGAACTCGAGTTGGGGCTAAATTCGAGTTCAAGTTTCTCTTTTAACTCGAGTTCATCAACTCGAACTCAAGTTAATAAACAATATTTTTTCTATTTTTAAAAATGTCATATAACTTTTTTGTTTTAATGATTGAGATGATTTTTTTTTATATGGATTCACAACGAAAAGACGAATAAAACCTCATCCATGTACTCTATTAAAATTTTTCATCATCATTGAGTTTTTATTAAATACTATCTAAATACAAATTTAAGTTTTGACCCACTTAAATACAAACTCAAAAAAATTTTCAATTTAAATCATAACTCAAATGTGCGCATCTAAACACAAACTTAAGTTATAACTTTAACTCAAGTTATAACTCAAACTTAATACAAAATCATCGCTCAAGTTACCTTAACTCAAAAATATAAAAGAACAACCCCTATATATTCTCTTAAGACGTAAATAGTCATATTTTGTTTTTCAATTCTAAAAAGTGAAAATGTTATTCGTTGTTCGGGAGAGAGAGATGCACTCACGAGAAAAACTACAGAGAACTTTTTTGACCTTCTTGTAGCATTCATGGCATTGAAGGTCCACTTATGGTCACATGAGCCTGCAGTAAAACAGTTCAATAAAACGATAAAATTTGCACATATGTACACACATATATGACAATATATATAAGTGGACAACAAAAGATCCTGAGAAAAAAATATATGTGGAAAAAAAAAGTCATGATGATATCATGGATAAAATTTGAGCAGATTAAGCATTTTGACAGGAAAAGTAATTTCAGCATATGACAGAATATGGTGAAAGATATTCTAATTCAGCAGTGATTACTGAAAGCGTTGTAAGATAAAAAGTCAGAAAACATGAAAGTTGAGGATTCAGAAGAATTGAAAGCAAGAGCACTAAGCACAATTCGTTTAGTTTGGCTTTTAAATTGAAATATAGTGTTATGAATGAAATATCTCCTTCTGAGATGGAAAAAATTAGAAAAAGTTTATATGTCAAAATCCCTAAAAAATATATTATATTTGAAGAAGCAATTGTATGAGTTGAAGATGGATGAAAAAACTAATATTAGGGATCATATAAATAATTTTAATAAGTGCATAACTCAATTGTTAAGTGTAGAGCTCAAAATTGATGAGGAAGATAAAACGGTAATTTTGTTGGTCTCCATACCCAAATCATATGAGACTTTAGTGACTATACTGTTAGTTGAAAAGACAACGTTGACTGAGGATGAGATGTCAACAGCTTTATTAGAGACTGTAAATATGAAAAAGCCTAGTGGTACGTCTCATACTGAACAAGTTTTAGTGGCACAGTCAAATTCGAATAGGGGTAGGAGAGATGATCATTCCCAATCCCGTCTAAGGAAGGATATTGAGTGCTATTATTGTCATAAGAAAGGGAATATTAGGAGAAATTGTGAAGAACTGACGAAACACCTTGAAGAAACGAGAAAGCAAGAACCACATGAGACTTCAGATTCTTCAAATGTTGTTGGCGACAAGTATGATAGTGAACACGATGGTTCCCGAATCGAATTCAGGTGCGGAAGCGTGGCGGGAAGGTGGATTGTGTATAACAAAAATTTCATAAAACTTTTGAGATACTCTATAGATTATATTAATTTATGCACGAATAAATTAATCGCATTAATTTACATCAAGAACTCAATCCCGAAAAAAATACCTGGAAGCCGACTCGGATGATAACTTGAATTCTTTGACCACGAACAGTCCTTGCTCCAATCTTTGTGTTTAGAATACCAAAGTCTTCCACGTCAATTCCTAGATTCCACGTAGACGTGTGTGTGGGCACACGTGAGACAAAACAGGTTTCTTAAACACTCAAATTTCCACAAACACCAACGCATGCACGATGGGGCATTTTTTTTTGGAGAAAAATATTTTCTCTCTCTTTTTCCTCTATGAATTTCGGCCACCAACAATTAGGGCTTAAAAAATGTTTCAAAAATTGTATCCACAATTTTCTATCATTCTCATATTTAAAGAGTAGAAGTCAATCTTCAAAACAGGATCAAATCCCTATCTCCAAATTTTGAATTTTGAATAGAAAATCCCTTCCCCTTATCTCTTACGTGGCCGACCACCCTTAGGGTTTTCTAACCCTGTGTGTGTGGCGCCAATCCAGATAGGGAAAGAAGAGAAAAATCATCCTTTATCTTGTAGTCCAATTTTGATTCAGATTGAAATTCAAATTTAAGTCAAACTTAAATTAATTTGAATTCTAAAATTGAACAACTTATCAAATAAGTTTAAATGGATAAATCTAGATGTGTTCAAATTCAAATTTAAATAATCACATTATTTAAATAATAATTAATTCTCAATTAATTATTTTCGAGTATTTAATTTTA
>NW_010357131.1:141441-141668 GCF_000414095.1 Morus notabilis
TGTCCATTTGATATAGTCATTACATATAGATCAATCCTCCATAAATAATTCATAATTAGAGTCAGGTAGAATCCGTTAACCTCTCTAATTACATTATATCTGTTGAGTACCATTGATTCTCTAATAGATAGTGATTCATAAAACACATTCATGAACCAGAGCGCTCTTACTAATCTAAGTACCGAATCAACACTCAAGAGAATTATTTATCTATTTCTTTCTCAAGA
>NW_010357131.1:143139-150934 GCF_000414095.1 Morus notabilis
TTAATCCTAAGAACATAGCTTGCCTCTCCCAAATCTTTCATTTGGAATTGGTTGGCTAACCACTCATTTACATCTATCATCAATCCCACATCATTCCCAATGAGTAGGATGTCATCGACATAAAGAATTAAAAAGACCACTTTCTCTTCTTTCTTGTACTTGTAGACGCATGGTTCATCAATGTTTTGATCAAATCCATAATACTTTATAGCCTTATCAAACCTGATGTTCCATGATCTAGAAGCCTGCTTCAGTCCATAAATGGACCTCTGCAGTTTGCAGACTTTCTGCTTTTGACCTTCCTCTATGTAACCCTCTGGCTGTTCCATATAGATGGTTTCCTCAAGATAGCCATTCAAAAAAGTTGTCTTGACATCCATCTGCCATATCTCATAGTCAAAATATGCTGCAATGGCCAGGAGTATCCGGATGGATTTAAGCATAGCTACTGGCGAGAAAGTTTCCTCATAGTCAACTCCCTCCTTTTGGGTATAACCCTTAGCCACTAGCCTTGCTTTATAAGTCTCTACTTTTCCATCTACTCCTCTCTTTCTCTTGTAGATCCACTTACATCCAATGGGTTTTACCTCTTCGGGTAGATCTACAAGTTGCCAGACCGAGTTAGAGTACATAGACTCCATCTCGAGTTTCATAGCTGCTTGCCAGTCTTCCTTATCAGAATAATCCATCGCATCTTTAAAGGTCGATGGATCCTGCTTACCGTCATCAGCAGTGACGATTTGGGCTTTCCCGGTGTACCGGTCAGGTAACATGCTTACCCTCCTACTACGACGAGGTGCCTTAGGAGTCTGATTAGGAACTGTGGTCTTTTCTCTTAGTGGTTCGACAACTCTTGTCGATTGTGGTCCGATCTCATCGGAAAGTAACTCTCCCAATACTATTTTACTTCTGGGCTTAAAATCTATCATATAGTCATGCTCCAGAAAAATGGCATTTGTCGATACAAACACCTTTTGATCTGCTTGACTATAAAACAGTCCTCATCTTGTCCCTTGCGGGTATCCCATGAAGATGTATACTTCTGACCTTGGTTCCAACTTCCCGGTCTTTTGCCTCAGTACATGTGCTGGACTCCCCCATATGCGAATGTGTATCAAACTAAGTTTTTGACCATTCCACAACTCTAGGAGTGTCTTAGGTACAGACTTAGATGGAACTAGATTTAGAATATACATAGCAGTTTTCAGGGCATAACCCCAAAATGAAGTAGGTAGTGAAGAATAACTCAACATTGATCTCATCATGTCGAGCAAAGTCTGATTTCTCCTTTCGACTACACCATTCTGCTGTGGTGTACCGGGTGCAGTCAATTGGGATACTACACTTTCTTCAATCAAGAAATCCCAGAACTCTTGGTCCAGGTATTCACCCCCTCGATCTGATCGAAGTGTCTTGATTGGTTTACCTAATTATTTTTCAACTTATGCTCTGAATTCTTTAAACTTGCCAAAAGTTTCAGATTTCCGTTGCATCAGGTAAACATAACCATATCTCGAATAGTCATCAATAAAAGTGACGTAATATTCGTAACCTCCTCTAACTTGGACGTTTAATGGTCCACATACATCTGAATGTATCAGCTGAAGGGGTTCTGTAGCTCTTACTCCTTTTGATGTAAAAGGCCTTTTGGTCATTTTACCTTCCAAACAAGATTCACAGACCGGAAGCTCGCCAACTGTTAGCTCATGTAAAGGACCATCCTTTACCAGTCTTTCAATTCTATTTAGGTTAATATGACCAAGTCTAAGATGCCACAGATATGTGTTATTTTCATGAGAAATCTTTTACTTTTTATTCTTAGGTTCGGCAACTCTGAACATTTCAGTATTAACCAGTGAGTTAGGTATTGGTTTTATATAATATAAACCATCATCCAGACGTCTAAAACAAATATTTAAACCATTTCGGGAAATATGAGCAAATTCATTATCAAAATAAACTTTAAATAATTGTAGTTCTTGATATATAAATTAATGTGATTAATTTATTCGTGCATAAATTAATATAATCTATAGAGTATCTCAAAAGTTTTGTGAAAATTTTTGTTATACTTGATCCGCCCTCCACCATGCTTCCGCATCCGAATTCGATTCGGTTACCAACAGTTTCCTCTGTGACTCTAGGATCTATGTCCTCGACCACACCTTGGTGTACCATTCTGGCTTCCTGTCTCCCCAGTTGATCGTATCTTCGAATGGCGTCCGTGTATGCAATCATGGATTCGTACTGATTGCTCTTCATCTCGCCTACGCCATTGGGGGTTGAGAACTTAACCTTTTGGTGATAAATGGAGGTTATCGCTCTTAGCGCCTGAAGGGTCAGCCTCCCAATTATGGCGTTATACTGTGAGCCCCCCTTTATCACCACAAAGTTTACCATCGTGGTTGCCTGCTTAGGCTTTTCTGTTGGCCCAAGGTTGAATATTCTCATGTTTTGATGATCACAAACACAATGTATTATGTCTCTAATGATTCTATTTTGAGTTGTGTATTTAGCGTAATTATTGTTATAAATCAACTCAAGAAGCATTTTGCGGAATACAATGCAAATACATTCAAGATTGACAAATGCAAATTGAAGAAGGAATTCAAGGCTTGAAGTGCTAAAATATCAAAGATCAAGAGCAAGCAAACACTGGACAAGTACTAATAGGTTTTTTTTTAATATCTCCTTAGTCTTGTATTTGATTTTGACTTCATACTGTCATGATTAATTCTTGTTTTGGCTCATGCACACACTCACATTATTCTTTAAAAATGAGACTAAACTTAGTGCATAATGACATTTGGCCTAAAAGTACAAATGTGTGAAGATTTGAGGCAAATTAAGTGTCATCCGGTCGACCTACGTCGTCCGGTGACAGAGAAGGCTAAATGCACCGGTCAACCGGTGATGCCTCAATCGGTCAACCGCTCCGGTCAACCGGTTCTGTTCAACAGACACTCCGTAAGAATGTTGAACAGTATGAATTCAAATTTGTATCAACCGGTCAACCGCTCCGGTCGACCGGTACTGGGTAAACGGGCAAAAATATGACCTTTGGTAAAAGAGTTTAAATAGAGAAAAACCATTTTTTCTCAATAGCGATCCGTGTGAAAAACAGAGAACGAGTTCAAAGTTTCAAAATCTAAAAGAGAGTTCTCCTTTGTGTCCACATAATCATCATCTTCTCAAAATCCCTAACTCTCTCACATACATTTGAGCCTAACTTGAGTTATATTGTGATAGTGTGAGTTCATCATCTCCTAGTGATTTCAAATTGTGTAAAACCTTTGTTAGGAGAGTGAAACTAAGTGCTTCATTACTCATAATCATTACTTTGGTATTGGGTTACTTGGTTGGTCGATCTCCGTGAAAAATCGACATTGTGTAAGAGGTTAGGCGAAGCCTCGGGTAGAAAGATTCGCCTTCTTGTAAGAGGAGTAATCGTGCCGGAAAGTCGATTGAATAGTGAAAGAGGTCGAGAGGCGGAATATCTCGGCGACAGTGGATGTAGGCAAATTCATTTGTCGAACCACTATAAATCTCGTTTGCATCTCTCTAACTCTATCTCTTTAATTTTCGCACTTCAAATTTAATTGCTGACATTGATTGTCTTAACTCATCGCGATAAATTTATTGAACTCTTTTTATCATATTAGATTGGTCTATTCCATGTAAATCAAGTGGTTGAGCTATTGTATTAACTTACATAATTTTCTGTACACCAAGTGTTTGTTAAAGGTTCTTTGTTCAATTAATTGTCTATATTTAGTTCAATCTTTGAAGAATCATATAAACTTTTGAAAAATACTCAAAACCCAATTCACCCCCCCCTCTCTTGGGTAGCCTTATTCGGGACAACAATTGGTATCAGAGCAGGGTTGCTCAAATTTCTTTAAAAAAAAAAAAAAGGAAAAGATTTTACAATCTTGAGCATGGCTACACAAAACTTTCAAAACATGGAAGGTCAATCCACACATAGACCTCCTCTTTTTAATGGGGTTGATTATAATTATTGGAAAGTAAGAATGAGAATTTATTTACAATCTATCGATTATGCCTTATGGCGAAATGTCGAAAATGGTCCATTTGTTCCCACAAAGAGAAATGAAGATAAATTAGTTCCTAAGGACCCTAGTGAATATGATGAAAGAAAATTATCCTTAAATGCTAAAACTATGAACATTTTGTATTGTGCTTTAGATAGAAATGAGTTTAATAGGATCACTTCATGTAAGTCTGCACAAGCCATATGGCATACTTTAGAAGTAATACATGAGGGTACAAACCAAGTAAAAGAAACTAAGATAAATCATCTCGTTCGTGCATACGAAATGTTCGAAATGAAAGATGATGAATCAATCACCTCTATGTACACACGATTCACCGATATAGTTAATGGTTTAAATTCTCTTGACAGACCGTTCAAGGAAAGTGAATTGGTGAACAAGATCGTGAGGTCATTGCCTAAGTCATGGAGTGTCAAGAGAACCACATTGGAGGAAATGAAACACCTATCAACTATCTCTCTTGATGATTTGATCGGATCTTTAATGACTCATGAACTTTCGCGAATGAAAGACAAGGAAGAAGATGATAAGAAGAAAAAGGGAATAGCATTGAAAGCTTCAATCCAAGAAGAAGTTAATGAACATGAGGAAGAAGACGAACTTGATCAATTAGACAAGGAAATGATCTCCCTATTCACCAAGAAATACAAGAGATTCTACAACAAGTATAACCAAGGCAAGAGCTCAAGAAGAAATGAAGAAAGGGGAGACAAAATTAAAAGAGATGAAATCATTTGCTATGATTGCAAGAAGCCCGGACACAAAAGGACGGAGTGTCCTCTCAAAAGGAGCAACAAGAAGAGCTCTAAAAGAGATGAACTCAAAAAGGTTCTCCAAGCAACCTGGGATGAATTAGAGCTCGGAGAATCCGATAGTGATGAGCAAGAAGAAATAGCAAATATGTGCTTCATGGCCTTTGATGATAATGAGGTAACCTCAAATTCTAAACTTCATATCGAGGAAAATAGTATTATACCTTTTTCAAATGAGGATATAGAACATGCATTTTCCGAATTACATGAAGAATATACTAAACTTGCTCATAGAAATGCATCTCATAGAAAAACTATAGAACTACTTAAGAAAGAAATCACATTGTTGACAAATGAGAAAAGTACGATATTATGTGAAAATGTCTCTTTAAAAGAAAAGGTTGATGATTTGACAAAGATCATTTTGAAGTTCACCAATGGAAAGAAAAACTTTGATCAAATGCTTGGTGGACAAAGATGCGTTTTCAACAAAGGAGGTCTTGGTTACAAGCCTCATGTAAAACAAAAATATTTTAAAAACTATTTTGTCAAAGCATCAACATCGGATTCAAAATATGTGTGCACTTATTGTAATCAAAATGGCCACACATCTTTCTCATGTGCCATTAAAAAGAACACATATTTTGAAACCAAACAAGTTTCAAGAACTAACCCTCAAGGACCCAAATTTATGTGGGTACCAAAAATCAAAACTTGATTTTGCCTTGTAGGAGCCAAGAGAGGAAAAGGTCAAGTGGTTTTTAGATAGCGGATGCTCAAAACACATGACGAGAGACCTTTCCTTACTTAAAAACTTCACAAGGAAAAACGGAGAACGTGTGACATTTGGCGACAACACAAAAGGAAAAATTCTTGGAGTTGGCGATGTCGGTAATAGTGCCTCTCCCTTAATTGAAAATGTATTTCTTGTTGATAATTTGAAACATAACTTACTTAGTATTAGCCAATTGTGCGATAAGGGATACCGAGTTGTTTTTAAATCATCAAAATGTTTGATTGAAAATGTTTGCAATAATGAAGTGGTGTTTATTGGTGATAGAAGTGAAAATGTTTATACAATAGATATTGAAAAGTTATCATATAAAAATCAATGCCTTTCCGTTTTAAATGATGATTCTTGGCTTTGGCATAGAAGACTTGGTCATGCTAGCATGCACCTACTTTCAAAACTTTCTAGAAAAGAAGTTGTTAGAGGATTACCAAACCTTCCTTTTCAAAAGGATAAAATTTGCGATGCATGTCAATTTGGAAAGCAAGTTCGAACCTCTTTCAAATCTATTTTAGAAATCTCTACAACAAGACCTTTGCAATTGCTTCACATGGATCTATTTGGTCCATCAAGAACAACAAGTCTTGGTGGAAAACATTATGCATTTGTCATTGTTGATGATTTTTCAAGATATACATGGGTAATCTTCTTAGCAACTAAAGATGAGGCATTGAAAACATTTTTATATTTTTGCAAAAGAGTTCAAAATGAGCAAGGTTATCTAATTACTACCATTAAAAGTGATCACGGTGGAGAATTTGATAATGATGCTTTTGAAACACTTTGTAATGAGAATGGGTATAAACATAATTTCTCGACACCAAGAACACCACAACAAAATGGTGTTGTTGAAAGGAAAAATAGAATTCTACAAGAAATGGCTAGGTCTATGTTAAATGAAAATGGATTACCAAAATACTTTTGGGCCGAGGCGGTTAACACTTCTTGTTACATTGTAAATAGAGTTCTTATTAGACCAAAAATGGATAAAACTCCATATGAGCTTTGGAAGGGTAGAAAACCCAACATTGGTTATTTTAGAGTCTTTGGTTGCAAATGTTTTATTTTAAACACCAAAGACAACTTGGGAAAATTTGATGCAAAATCCGATGTTGGAATTTTTCTTGGTTATTCTACTACTAGCAAAGCTTATAGAGTATTTAATAAAAGAACTTTAGTTGTAGAAGAATCCATGCATGTCGTATTTGATGAAACTAACACCTTTGTGGAGAAAAGTCTAGATGATGATGATTTAGGTTTGGAGCATAAAATGAGCAATATGGAGTTGAATGACAAAGAAGCAATGGATCCCAAGGAGAAAGAACCTCAAACCTACAACACACCACAACGTCAAGAGGATCAAGTTAATGATTCAAAACAAGATAGTACATCCAATCAACTACCGAAGGAATGGAGGTATAGTACCTCTCATCCTAAAGATAAAATCTTAGGTGACATCTCACAAGGAGTGGTTACTAGATCATCACTTAAAAATGTTTGGAATAATTTAGCTTTTCTTTCACAAATTGAACCAAAAAGTTTTAAAGATGCCGAAAATGATGAATTTTGGATTTTAGCGATGCAAGAAGAGCTAAATCAATTTGAAAGAAGTGATGTATGGGATTTAGTCCCTAGACCTAGTACTCAATCTGTGATTGGCACCAAGTGGGTCTTTAGAAATAAGAGAGATGAGCACGGAGTGATTGTGAGAAACAAGGCTAGACTAGTGGCCCAAGGTTTCAATCAAGAAGAAGGAATAGATTATGAAGAAACCTTTGCACCAGTTGCTAGATTAGAATCCATTAGAATGTTATTAGCCTTTGCATCCCACAAAGAGTTCACTCTTTATCAAATGGATGTTAAAAGTGCTTTTCTTAATGGATACATTGTAGAAGAAGTATATGTAGAACAACCACCCGGTTTTCAAGATCACAAGTGTCCGGATCATGTTTTTAAATTGAAAAAGGCTTTATATGGTTTAAAGCAAGCTCCTAGAGCTTGGTATGACAGACTTAGTAAATTTTTACTCCAAAATGGATTTTCAATTGGAAAAGTTGATACTACACTATTTACACAAACAAAGGGTGAGGATCTAATTATTGTACAAATTTATGTTGATGATATTATTTTTAGTTCTACTAATGTTATCCTTTGTGAAGAGTTTTCAAAGTGCATGCATA
>NW_010357131.1:155063-156653 GCF_000414095.1 Morus notabilis
CCTTGGTTCTGGTTCTTTCTTTTATTTTTACCAGAACTACCTGCAACTACAACATTTGCTTCTCCTCCCCTTCGCTTGTTGGTGGATTCGAAGTTTTTGCAGGTCATTCATGAGTTCAGTGAGATTGGACTTTTTCTTGTTCATAACAAAGTTGTTCACGAACTCATGAAAGTCAGGGGATAGGCTTTCCAAGATGATGCCAACTTGGGTGGCTTCATCGATCCTGGCACCATTGAGCTCCGCATCATGGAGGTGATCAATCATGTTCAAAACATGTGCCTTGACTGAAGAACATTTTTTCATCTTGTCATTCATGAAAGCCCTTACGGCATCCAAATGAGCCTTTTCAGAGGGAGCGCCGAACATGGCTTCTAGAGACTCCATTATCTCATAAGCAGTCTCCATCTCCTCATGCTTCTTGCGAAGCACATCGCTCATACTGGCCAGCATAAAGCACTTTCCTTTGTTGTTGGCCTTGATCCAGCGATCATAAGGCTCCTTTGCGGTTTTGGTTGCATTAGCCGCGGGTTCAGGAGGACATTCCTCCACTAGGACAAATTTGTAGTCTTCGCAGACTAACAATATGTTCATGTTAGTTTTCCACTTAGCATAGTTATCACAGTCTAATTTTTCAGTCGCTAGTAGTGTGATAATGGGATTCGACATATTGCTGGAAATAAATAAGATATTCATCTAATCAATTTATGTGCATGAATATCAAGGCATGTTAATTTAAGCACAATTAAATATGATGCATGATGCACATGAAAAATACATAAATCATGTTTTAATTTTGGGAGCCAACGATAATCCAATTTACTATGAATATAGGCCGTAGGGTAGGTCAAAATATCACAAATTGAACCGAGACCTTCTTAGTTGACAAATATAATCAAAAAATATCATTTTTTCATATTCATCAACTACCGTTATTTTTGGTCAAAAATATAATCAACAAATTGATTACATTTTCATGAGTGTAACCCATCATTTCAGATTCTACAGACTTGACTCCCGAGTGTCGCCGTAGGGTAGGTCAAACCGGAAATACATCCTTGAATCCTATCGCTAGGAAGTCAACATTGTTATTGATCCGAAAGAACACTTTTTGTAGGGAGTGCGGAATCGGTGCCGCCGCGAAGCCCCTTTCGAATCTCACGGTATTGAACTAATGATGGAGACCAGTGGGTCGCATTGTCATACAACCCTCTCCCACTCATTATTTTGCAAATATGTATTTTATTTGAAAAAACATCTCATGGTTTTCAAATTAAAAAATAAACAATTTATTTTTCAGATATGTGAAATTCTAAAATTTAACTCTTAAATTTAATTTTTCATTTAACATTATTTTGCAAATCAATTTTGCAACTTAAATCAATTTAATCATATTAAATCGATTTCAGCGCATGATTCTTATTTTATTTTATTTTTCTAAACAATAACAAATGCGCGTATATGCATGGCATGTTATAAAACATATGAGTAGGCACATTATATCTATATGGCATGTTATATGCATAGACATATAATATATAATTATCAACATAATATAAATATATGCAATCAACTATTGAGATGGATTTGACC
>NW_010357131.1:157161-158441 GCF_000414095.1 Morus notabilis
GGGGCGCGCAGGGGCGCGCTATGGCCGCGCTGGGGCGCGCGCTTTTGCCGATTTTTGGAAATTTTCTAGGCAGTTTTCTGGGTTTCTTTGAAGGCTTTAAACTTGATCTTCAAGGCCTCCTTTTTTATTCTAAATCAAAAACCCTAATTCTACCCAAAACTTAGAATTACAATAATTCTAATCCCGAATAAAATTACAAATAATTTAATCGATGAATAAATATAATTGATCCATGGAACCATATAATTAACGACCAAATCCACCATCCATACATTCATCAACATGAATAAAAATAAACATCCATAAATGCAAGTGCCTACCCATCACATACATACATAATTAAATATCACATATTTAATATATCAATTCTGATTGTCAAATAATCGAAACATAAATTAATATCGTCTATAGATCGCTCTGATACCAATTGCTGGTTCCCGAATCGAATTCGGGTGCGGAAGCGTGGCGGGGAGGCGGATCGTGTATAACAAAAATTTCATAAAACTTTTGAGATACTCTATAGATTATATTAATTTATGCACGAATAAATTAATCGCATTAATTTACATCAAGAACTCAATCCCGGAAAAAATACCTGGAAGCCGACTCGGATGATAACTTGAATTCTTTGACCACGAACAGTCATTGCTCCAATCTTTGTGTTTAGAATACCAAAGTCTTCCACGTCAATTCCTAGATTCCACGTAGACGTGTGTGTGGGCACACGTGAGACAAAATAGGTTTCTTAAACACTCGAATTTCCACAAACACCAACGCATGCACGATGTGGAGTTTTTTTTGGAGAAAAATATTTTCTCTCTTTTTCCTCTATGAATTTCAGCCACCAACAATTAGGGCTTAAAAAATGTTTCAAAAATTGTATCCACAATTTTCTATCATTCTCATATTTAAATAGTAGAAGTCAATCTTCAAAACAGGATTAAATCCCTATCTCCAAATTTTGAATTTTGAACAGAAAATCCCTTCCCCTTATCTCTAAGGTGGCCGGCCACCCTTAGGGTTTTCTAACCCTCTATGTGTGGCGCCAATCCAGATAGGGAAGGAAGAGAAAAATCATCCTTTATCTTGTAGTCCAATTTTGATTCAGATTCAAATTCAAATTGAAGTCAAACTTAAATTAATTTGAATTCTAAAATTGAACAACTTATCAAATAAGTTTAAATGGATAAATCTAGATGTGTTCAAATTCAAATTTAAATAATCACATTATTTAAATAATAATTAATTCTCAATTAATTATTTTCGAGTATTTAATTTTA
>NW_010357131.1:158677-166578 GCF_000414095.1 Morus notabilis
CTAATTATATCTGCATCCTTGAGTACCATTGATTCTCTAATGGATAGTGATTCATAAAACACTTTCATGAACCAGAGCGCTCTTACTAATCCAAGTACCGAATCAATATTCAAGAGAATTATTTATCTACTTCTTTCTCAAGAAGGAATGGATTCCATCTCATATAATAACATTCCAAACTACCTATTTCATTATGTCTCCAAAATATAAGGAATAGGATTCAGGGTCTCAGAATCCGTACCGAGTAAATCAAAAGACATAAATCCATAAATAGGAGTTTGTTAAGAACTCAGGATTAAGATGATCCTATATATGACCATCGGTAGACTCAATCAGAATTTCTATGCTTAACAGAAATTATTAGAAATTCATATTGTGTCTGTCTCCTTGTTCCATATAATCTTATTATGCGAAATACACTCATTCAATATCTCGCCATATTAACAGTGCGGATAACATCGTTCCATTATAAATGGGAATGACATGTATTAATAATGTTTTAATTAAAGATTCTGAACTTTAATTAAATTCATCATGAACAATGTTTTTTATTATTACCCTTAAACACTATCCTCTCGTATATAATACTTATATACTATGTTTAAGGTTACATAAACAATCACGGAATTTTCATTTGATATTCATAAAATATTCATAAATATATGCACATAAAATGATGAATAAACTATTTTATTAATTAAGTAATAAATATCCTATTACATCTCATGCTTCTAGGACACTATTCCCAACAATTATTGTCATAAGAAAGGGAATATTAGGAGAAATTGTGAAGAACTGACGAAACACCTTGAAGAAACGAGAAAGCAAGAACAACATGAGACTTCGGATTCTGTAAATGTTGTTAGCAACAGGTATGATAGTGAACACGATGTTTATTCTGTTATTACTGATGAAAATATTTCTGACTCTTTGATTTTGGATTCTAGTTGCTCGTTTCATATGAGTCCACATAAAAAGTGGTTGGATTCTTATAATCCCTGTGTTGCTGGTACTTTATTGATGGCCAATAATTCTAGTGTTAAAGCTGTTGGAATAGGTGCTGTGAAGGTGAAAATGCTCGTAGAGTTGTGAGGAAATTGAATAATGTTAAGCATGTTCCTCAACTAAGGAGAAGTTTGATTTCTTTAGGGGTCTTAGACATTTTGGGTTGTGAGTATTATATGAATTGTGGTTTTATATGCAAGTTAAGAGATGTGAATTGGTCGCCATGAAAGGTAAAAAAGTGAAAAACTTGTATAAGCTGGTTGGGGCAATAGTTGTAGGTGGAGCCAAGCCACGAAGAGTTTTCCTCTATTGTGAAAGAAGTTGTAGGAGTACAACAAGATGCTGGTGACAGTTGAAGACAACAACGACAAGATGGTTAAGAACTATGACAGTTATCAAGATGCTTTGAAGAATAAGAAGAATACAGTTTCTCGTGTCAAGTTTGATGAAAGTTTAAACTTAACACATGTTTATTCTTGTTAAAATTTGCATTGTTGTGACACTAGCCATCCATGAAGGGTGCGATGACGGCTGTCTAGATTGGATATCCAAATATGTGAGTTGAGAGAATTTGAGTCAAGGTGGAGATTGTTAGGTAAGTGACTCAAATTCGTTTTGAAAAATTTACTATTTTGTGTTTTTTGGGTAAATTACCGTTTTTTGTTTTTGTGCAGGGGTTTTTTTTATAGCTCATTATGAGTCTATAAATAAGTGTTTTGTGTGTTCAGAGAAAAGTGTGCTAAGAGACAAGTGCAGAGAAAAAATGTCTCCTTTTGAGTGAGAGAGAGACAGAGAAGTGAGGAGAGAGATAAGTAAGAGTATAAGAGGTTTTGGGTAGAGTGAGAAAGTGAAAAAATTTATTGAGTGTGTAATTTGAAACTGTTAGTAAATTTTTATTCCTCTCCTATAGATGTAGGAAATTTTTTCAAACCATTTAAATATTGTCTTCTCTAACTTTCTATTATTATTTTTTTCAATTTATTTTCTGATGTGTGAGTGTGTGTGAGTCTAGGAGTGTGTTTTTTCCAACATAATATACATATTACGTATGTGTCACTCACTGATATATATATATATATTTTTTTTTTTTTTTGGGAAAAACCATTTTTCGTCACGTTTTCTAATAGAATGCAATCGGTCAGCTTACAATAAGATAAAAGTACTCTTTTTTAACAATATATATACCAATTATAATTCTTATTATTTACTACGGAGCATTAATCTTGATTTGACGTTTACTACAGTCCCCTGCCTATGAAAAAAACCACTTTCAAATCTTGTCAGAAGAGGTCGTGGTCTACTGCATAAATTATCACAACTAACGTCTTTATTAATTTCTTAAAAATGAATAATTTTTGGTTGACATAAACATACTGCATGCATACAGAGTCCGTTAGAGATTTCATTTTCTAATTTAAATTATGGTTTATGATTTATTACAGTATTTTTTTTATAAAAAATACATATAAATTAAAAATAATTTTAATCTCATGATTCTAATTTATGAACTAAACAGGCTTATAATAATCGAAGTACGACAATTTCCTATGTCTACATATATAGGCAATAATGTAGGGCGAGTTTGAGTATAATTATTGACCTACAGTTTAATTTTTAATATTTTAATTATGCCACGTAATTTAATTGGATTGAATAACATGTTTAAATTGAAATGAGTTAAAAAGTATTTCAATTTTTAAATGACTGCTTTTCTATTGTGATTCAGTGCTTGATTAGATATTATTGAAGACATCAAAACATTAGACTAAATCTATAATTATGATGACAATTGGACTTGGCGTCTAGCTATATTTGTGTTCCTGTTCATTATCACCTATTCGCGGATGGAACGAATCTTGTATGTAATCACGAATAATAATATACGATCACCAATATAAACAAACAAGTTTGTCTTATGATGCAATTTACTACCGAACCCTATCTTTTTTACAAAAACAACGAGGTTTACAATAAAAACAAATGTATATATATATATATATATATGTTATAGAGAAAGCTAAAACGACATAAGAAAGGGCAAAAAGCAGGTTCAACTCATGAGAAGTTGATTGCTGAAAGCATCATCAATGATCAACTATCAATTATAATTTCAAAATACGAATTGCAGGTCCTGTCGCAGTCAAGAATGAACGAGAGCATGTGATTGTCTACCCAAGCGTCGACGACAACGCGGACAAGTCAACAACCAAACTTTATCAGTAATATTTTCATTTGTTTTCCCATACGATAGATAATAAACTTACTAAAAACAACCTTAATGTTCGTGTCACGCGTCATATTTTGATCTTTTTTAAAAATATTTATAGTTAATTCGAATACAATTCGTGACATGAAATTTTTAAAAAATCACGACACAAATACGACATAACCACTTTATTTGTTGACACGACATAACATAAAATGATCCGTGACACGAAATAAACCCGTGAACCTGAAATTGACACAAAAATTATATATATTTTTAAGTTTTTTTCATATTAGAAATAATTTAAAATTCATAACACACTAAAATACAATAACATCCAATCAAAATTAAGCAAATAATAGTATAAGATTTTGAGTATAACTATCATGATATCACAAGTTCCTAATAAAATCTAAAATATGTAATGAAAAATATTTATATTTTTTAGTTTTTTTTACGAGTTTCGTGCTGTATTCGGGTTAGACAGGTCCAACCTGAAATTGACCAGTGTTTTTTGTGTCAATTTTAGGTCAATCCAATTCTGACTCGAACATCTTTTTTCTCAATCATAACCCGTAAAATTCGTATAATTTTTGAGTCGTGTTGTCATGTTGTGACTCATATTGCCGACCCGACCAATGTCTCAATTAGACCCAAATCGCAATCATAATAATCTTTTAAAACATTTTTAGACCTTAGACTAACACTTGATTGCATATATAGTTTGTTTTTCGTTTTGAAAAAAAAAAAAAAAGAAAGTTGGAGATCTTTTGAAAATATTGCTTAAGTAAAATCTTAACCATTATTCTATTCACTTTTAAAAAAACAAAACCTCTGCGTTTTAAATGGTTTTAACACATGGGTTATGGCAATAATATGATGATGATGAGAGAGAGAGGTGGTGCACATGCACACGTGAGACGCCATGTCAGAGTAATCGGGTCACAATTGACAGCTCGTAATGGTTTCACTTCATAAAATAGAAACTGCACAACACGACGTGACGTCTCTCTCACTTGCCCCGTTTAAACAAAGCCTACTTCTTCTCATCTCTCATTCACACCGTCTCTGTCTTTTTCCCTTGCTATTATTATTATTTTTTATTTTTTATTTTTTATTTTTATTATTCCACCACTGGCCCCTAAAGGCGGCTAAACCCCATGTGACTTGCCTTCAAGTCTCTCTCTCCCTCTCTAACTAATTGACTTTTGTATATGCAATTGTTCTTCTCTTCTTCATTTTTTTCCCTTAAAATTTAAGATCATTCTTAATTTATCGCTCAAATTTTAAAAATTCTCACTTTATTTTTAAAATTTTAAACAAGCTCGTTTAACCCTTTATTCTTAGAATTTTTATTAAAAAGAAATTAAAAAAAAAGATAAAAGTATGATCATTTGGTCATTTTGTGCTTGTTTTTAATAGAAATTCTAAAAGAAAGATCTTATGAGAACATAAATATCTCCTATTTTTCAATTTATTTTTAATAGAAATTATTACAGAGTGAGTTAAATGAGATTAATTTACATTTAAAGAACAAAATGAGAACTTTTAAAATTCATAGATTAAAGTGAGAATAACCGTAAATCTAAGGGGCATTAGTCAGCGTAACCCATTTCTAAATTATTAGTTTGTGTGCTACCCATCTTTTAGAAAACTTGCTGTTTCAATAATTCGTTTGTAATTGGTACATTGTACTCAACATATGAATTGTGTGTGTATATATATATATATATATATATATATATATATTAAATTATACAATGTTAAATACCACACTTTTATGAGAAGAAAAAAGGGAGAATTATATATCAAAATTGCTTTAGATTGGATGGTCGAGTTTATGAGACTATTGATTATTGATATATCCATATGTAGATTATGCAAACACTAACCTTTGAAACCGGTTAGGGAAGTAAAAAACAAGGGATGTATTTACTAATTGACTTTTGTATATAAATTAATACAAGCTTAAATAAATTCCAAAATGGCAGGCCAAGTCAGCATCACCTTCGCCTAATTTCGTCCCTCTTTTAAAAGCTAACGTTTTGTCAATTTCCATGTGCAAAATATACACCATCAATAATTACAAACAAACACGAGACTTCTTTATTTTTGCCACATTGCTTGAGATCTAGATGTAGACGGCATGGGAAAAATGCTGAAGTAATTAACGTGTTTTCAAAATACTGATAAATTATAACATATTTTTATCTTTCATTTTAAAACAAATTCTTAATTTCCTATTTTACCCTCTACGGTTTTCTTCCCTCTTTCTTTCTCAGACTTTCTACAGCCTCTCTCGACTCTCTATTTTCTCTCTCTCCGTAAAACCAGATCCGGCCACGACCAGCGGCGGCGGCGGCGGCTTCCGACGACTGATGATTGCCACTGCACGAGAGAGATCATCAGCGGCGATCTTCGACGAGGTTCCCTTAACAATTTTTGGCGGCTGTTGCGACGGCGGCGGATTTTTTGAAGGCCATCTGCGGCGCGATCTGGCGGAGGCACCAATGATGATCGCGGAACGCCGGCGACGGGGACCTCGGAGTCGAGATCGTACCGATGAAGGAGGAGGAGAGATTTTTTTGATTGATTCCGGAGGAGCGAGAAAGGCTCTGATCTTCAACGCCGACGGCGGCGACGCCGTCTGTTCGTACTTCTCGATGAGATTCACCAGATCCTCATCACAGGTGATCGAGAGCAGGGCGTCGAATCCTCCGTCGGAAGCTGCCATCGGAGACTCACCGACGCACCGCACAGTTCAACGAGCTTCAACATCAGCTCTGCAATTACATGCGCACGCAAACAACACCACGTCCATAAACGACACAATAACAACAAAAACGACAGCAAACAAAGTGACCAAACAAGAAAAACGACGGGAAAAAAGATAGTAATAGGGAGGAGTTATTTTTTTTGCTGTAAATGATGTTGTTGAGTTCCTGTTTTGGAGGTTTGATTGTATTTTTTGTGTTATTTTATTATTTTAGGTGTTATTTACCGGTAAATACTTTAATAATTTATAATTTGGAATTTAATAAATACTATATTTATAAATAAATATTTATAAGTTAGAATTTGGTAAATATTATATTTATCAATAAATACTTCATTAAATTTAATTTTGAATTTGATAAATATTGTATTCACTAGTAAATATTTATTCAATTCTAAATCTTTTAAATACTGTATCTATCAGATACTTCTCTGAATCTAATTCTCGATTTTGTAAATATTGTATTTATTAGTAAATAATTCACAAATGTATATATATATATATATATATATATATGTTATAGAGAAAGCTAAAACGATGGCAAAAACCAGGTTCAACTCATGAGAAGTTGATTGCTGAAAGCATCATCAATTATCAATTATCAATTATAATTTCAAAATACCAATTACAGCTCCTATCGCAGTCAAGAATGAACCAGAGCTTGTGATTGTCTACCCAAACGTCAACGACAACGCGGACAAGTCAACAACCAAACTTTATTAGTAATATTTTCATTTGTTTTCCCATACGATAGACAATAAACTTACTAAAAACAACCTAATGTCTGAGGGTAATAATTCGTGTCACGCGTCGTATTTTAATCTTTTTTTTTAAATTATAGTCAATTCGAACACAATTCGTGACATGAAATTTTTAAAAAATCACAACACAAATACGACACAACCACTTTATTAGTTGACACGACATAACATGAAATGATCCGTGACACGAAGTGAACCCGTGAACCCGAAATTGACATGAAAATTATATACTTTTTTTAGTTTTTTTCATATTAGAAATAATTTAAAATTCATAACGCACTAAAATACAATAGCATCCAATCAAAATTAAGCAAATAATAGTATAAAATTTTGAGTATAACTATCATGATATCACAAGTTCCTAATAAAATCTAAAATATGTAATGAAAAATATTTATATTTTTTAGTTTTTTTACGAGTTTCGTGTTGTGTTTGGGTTAGGCAGGTCCAACATGAAATTGACCCGTGTTTTTTGTGTCAATTTCAAGTCAATCCAATTATGACTCGAACCTCTTTTTTCTCAATCCTAACCCGTAAAATTCGTATCATTTTCGAATCGTGTTGTCGTGTTGTGACTCATATTGCCGACCCGACCAATATCCAAATTAGACCCAAATCGCAATCATAATAATCTCTTAAAACATTTTTAGACCTTAGACTAACACTTGATTGCATATATAGTTTGTTTTTCGTTTTGAAAAAAAAAAAAAGAAAGTTGGAGATCTTTTGAAAATATTGCTTAAGTAAAATCTTAACCATTATTCTTTTCACTTTTAAAAAACAAAACCTCTGCGTTTTTTATTTTTTATTTTTAAAATAATGAACGTAAGTCTCTTGTTAAGATCTTATTTTGAGGTGATAATTTTTTTAAACACCTATATATGATAATTAAAAGAATGACAACTTGTATAACACATTGACGTTGTACTATAAAATGACAAAAAAAAAATAGTTAGAATTAAAGTTAGAAGTACCCACCCCAAATGTTATTCTTTTTATTAGACTCTTGATTATTCTATTCATCATAATTAAAAACAAAAAACAAAAAAAAAAACAAAAGTAACAACAATGTCACAAGTACATACGAACCTTAATCACTTATTCTATTACATCTTTTTGAGGTACATTCAATTACAACCTTTGTTTCCGCCCC
>NW_010357131.1:166714-173039 GCF_000414095.1 Morus notabilis
GCATTCCCTGCAGCACGTGCGACGAAACGGGCCAGCTGCCCAATTATTATCATAACCTTCGAAGCATGGCCCACCGACGCGGCCTTCGTAGCATTCCCTGCAGCACGTGCGACGAAACGGGCCGGCTCCGGGAACTGGGCATACCGGCACAAAAGGCACGCAAGGCACCAGCTGAACAGGACGTGGAGGTAGGTTTGTTTGCTGATTTTTATCTTTTGTTTCATCTGCATTCTTCTTGTCCTTGTCCTCGGTATTCGAAGCCTTATCTTCTTTTTCTTTCTTTTTGTGGACTTTGATCTCAATGCTCTTGATGACTGCTTTGCCCTTGCAGAGTATCTTTTGCTTCATCTTTTCAGGGTCGCAGCAGCAGACCACTTTGATTGTCACTGTGTTTTGCTTCTCATCGTACACCTGGTCTTGTATTTCTGTTTGTTCACAAAAACAAAAAACAAACAAAAAAAATCAAATGTATCATAAACATAATTTATACACACACACGGTGTACAAGAACGCATGACTATATATATACAGACGGCACAAATATATCCTCCAATATATATAAAATAAAATTATATATGGTAAAAACTAGAAACTATATATTCTCTTAAGATGTAAATAATCATATATTGTTTTTCAATTCTAAAAAGTGAAAATGTTATTCGTTGTTCGAGAGAGAGAGAGAGATGCGCTCACGAGGAAAACTACAGAGAACTTTTTTGACCTTCCTGTAGCATTCATGGCATTGAAGGTTCACCTTCAGCACCATTATGGTCGCATTAGCCTGCAGTAAAACAGTTCAATAAAATTAGTGAATTACATCATGATAAAACGATAAAATTTGCCCACATATGTACACACATATATGAAAGTATATATAAGTGGACAACAAATGATCCAGACAAAATAAAGTGTGGGTGAGGATGGTGGCGGATGCGCACTTGAAGCCAGAGAATCAGATCAAGAAGAAAGAGGAAAAAGAACGAAGAATGCCTTACTAAAGAGAGACACAAATGACTACAAGAGAAAAATATAGCAAACTGAAATATATACCATGGTTTATGAGCTCTCAGATATCTAGAACCTCTCCCAAAGTGATTGACGGTACCCCTTATATAGAGAAATATACATGAGGTGAGACTACGATCAGTTGATTCTTCTCCATCACAAACAAAACCAAGTTTCGCATATCATGAAGACGTCATAGATAATACTTTTTCTGCACATACGGTACTAGGTTTTTATTAGCCTACGAATATATATATATATATATATATATACGGGAAACGACCAGGACGAAAGGGTCTATGTCGTGACATTAGCACTTGACGCGTTCAAGTAAAAAGGAACTATGACGCATGTGGCCTATCTTTTTCTATCGCTAATTATCCAATCCTAGCATACACATGTTGTGCGGTGGTCTAGTTGTCACTTTAATTTTTCTGACTCAAGTTGTTGGTTTGGTTGGCAAACGATAAATTTATGAGCAACAATGACTTTCTTTTATTTCTTTTTGCTAGGAAAGTATTATATGATAAGAGGACTAATGATTGTTACACAATGTGTTATATACAATTGAGCGTTCACCGTGCCATGTAACTTTATTTTTTTGTTCTCGTTTTAGTGCTGTACAGACTACAGTAATACAAGTCTTTATAAATTATAGGACTTTTTCTTCGGTCCCTCTGGATGGAAAGTCATTTTAATGTAATACGTAATTATAAAAAAATATAACATGATAATCAATGACAGAGGGAGAGGGGATTTTTTTTTCTTTTTTTAATATAGTGATTTTAATTTTAATATAGTAGGTATGTGTACAAATTAGACTTGACTCTACTTAAATTAATAGTTTCCTACATTTTATTGGACCATGAATTAATTTAATAAACAAAACATGTTATATATATATGTTAGTGTAATCTTGATAAAAAAAAATGGTCCCCTACCAAGAAATCTTAGCTCTATGACCGGTGATAATCATTAGACGTAACATTAGCTTTAGAGAGAAGTAACATTAAAGAATTTATTCATTTAAAAACTATATGTTACACCTCTTCAATGTCAATGTTACATTCATTAACTCCATGTTACGAGAAGGAATCTTCTTCAAAGAGATCGTCTTCATATAGTGTTATGGCTTTTCTCTACTACTCTCTCTTCGTCTTAATTTGTTACAAACTCAAACAATCTTCTCTATCAAACGAGTCCTCTCTATGGGATCTATCTCTCTAGTAGGATTTTCGCCTGGAGGCTTTTTCTAACAGTCTTCAAACTATCAATAAAAGTATCTTTTGCGTTTTTTTTCCCCCCATGGTGGCTGGAAATTAGAGTTTTCTTTTGTTAATTTACTGGTTGCTGACCTTGCTTCCCTGTATTTGCTATTTCATTTGTATTAATCTTGTTAATATGGTAACGGGGAACGTATATCTTATGAAGAGAAAAACACACACACACATATATATATATATATGTATATATATATGAGGCATAAATTAAAGACAAAAGAGATCTTGACTCTAGATGGAAAATGAATGGAATTATTCTACTGATCTTACCTCCAATTTGTAGGCGTTTATTTTCATTTTCTTAACCACTCTTTTCTTTACGTTTCAGTTATATATTCTCATTCTTTACTACGGAGCACTAATTTTGATTAGTCATTTTCCTACAGTCCCCTACCTATATAAAACCGCTTTCAATCTGGGCAAGAAGAGGTTAGAGTTTGAAGAGAGATTGAGAAGAAAAATGAGGGAGAAGAATTGCACTTTATAAAGTATTGACTTTCATTTTAAAATGTAAAATTGTTTAAGTGGGATGGCTCAATATCCTTATATAGTTGTGATTATGTTTACGTTTAGACAACGCGGGACTCGAGAATTTTACCCTTAATAAGATACACAAAGAGATAGCCAAAGACATAAAATAGGAAACAAAAAGCAGAGGTTCAATTAAAATTTCAAAATATGAAAGAGCTCATGCCGCACTCCAGAATGAACCGCAGCTAGAATGTGAATTGTGAATTGTGATTTGTCTAGCTACCCAAGCGTCAACGACAACGTCAACAAGTCTACAACCAAACTTCGTTAGTAATATTTTCATTTGTTTTTTCATATGATAAAGTTAACATACCAGAAACAATATAATGTGACATATGTCCCAATTAGGACCAAATGATCGCAATGTGACATATGTGATATTTGACGCGAGAGTGGAACTATCCCCAAAAGAATTACTTTAGTAACGAGTTGTGGTGTAATTATACACGGTTTGCTTGACGGGAATCCGATCTAAATATACTGACTTTCTTCCTTGCAAATTAATTCTTTTGTAGACCAAAAAAAAAAAAAAAAAAGAAGAAGAAAGAAAGAACCGACTAAAATGGATATACAAACATTAAATAAGTGAAACAAAGAATAATTAAGAAAAACTAATTGTCACATAAAACGCAGCGTGTGGGGGGTTGAAGCCGGAATCGGCCAATTGTCTGTCTAATTATATTCTAATTAGTGGAAGCCTTGTTCTTTCTTTATTCTAATTCTATTGCAAGAAGATTTAATTTAGTATTTGTTAAAGAAAAGTGAATGATTGAAGTAAGCGTATTGTAACGATAGACTTCTTGCATTCCAATATTAAAGTGCCTCCCTTTTCTTTGGAGTACTACGGATATAGAATATTTATCCACAAAATGAGTGAGGCATAAAATTGAGAACAAATTTTTAAATTCAAAAGATTCAAAATTTAGTAGTTTTTAAAACATTGATATTTTTAATTAACAAAAACTAAAGTTAGAAGATATATTTATACAATTGTATCAATTATTCTTATAGAAAAGAGTAATCCCTTCTGAATATTCATAAGTGATTCACCTTCGCAATAAGGAAAGCCGAAGCCAAAAGACCAAAACTAGTCATCTGCGACAATCGAACACTCTGCAAATGTAATACCCTTTTCAATTCTGGGCACTCCCAAGTGTTATCCATTAACCACAATATCTGCCTTCTGCCTTTTGCAGCTTAATTTCGGAAAAAATATTTAGATGTATTGCCATGTCTGGCACCTGAGCATATATCTTTCAAGGCTCTAGCTTGGTCTGGGGTGGCAATATCGGCGAAAATGACTGAGAATGGTGTAACAGCTTTGTATAGCCATTATATATTCCTCTTTCTTTTCATCGTAACTAGGACTTTGAACTCTAGTCATGATTTAATGATTTAAGTTGTGTTTATGAGAGAAAAATATTATAATAAAAAATTTAAATTTAAATTTTTATTAAACAAAACATTGTAACAATATGGCTCATAAAATGAATAAAGCCTATTAATACTTGAAATGAAGTACTTTAAATCTATTTACTTAATTTAGTTTCATCACTATTGGTATTTATTACAATTTCTGTTAATACTTTATCTCCAACTATACTCTGGCCTTCTCTTTGGGCCGTTTGGACATGACATATGTGGACTAATTGCTAATCTTTCACGTTGGATCATGCAGTTTGACGTGCAAGCCATAACATTTTTTGTTTGTATTATTTTAATATGAACTCTCGCCATGTTTAAGTTGTACGGGAGAGTAGAGCCTAATTATTATCCCGGAACACATACGTAGAGTTGTCAAACGTGCCATGCTGGGCCGGCACGGCACGCTTGACCCCAGGCCCATCACGGGCCTAGGCCGTACCAGGCACGGCCCTGCACAATGCAAGGCCGTACCTGGGCCGGGCCTGAGAAGAAAAACTCAGGCCCAGTCCAGGCCCTGGCCCTAGTCCATAAGGGCCAAGGCCGGGCCTGGGCCCAGGCCCTTCACGGGCCGGCCTCGGCCCTTGTTTTTTTTTTAATTTAATTAAAAAAAATATCAAATGCCCTAAAAGATGTGATTTTATTGAATTGACGTAATAGGAGCACACGTAAATGATTGCCTCGTTAAAAACCTTGCTAAGTAAAACCCGTGGGGAGATCGGGACAAAACCTTAGCGAAGAAAAAAAGAGTGCAGTAGCTAGGAATAGTAAATTACAAACCTAAGTGCTTCCAGAAGATTCTATTATTTCTAAGTTAGAAAAATATTCTTGCATCGAATCATCTGTGTATTGTTGTTTTCATCTTCTGACATCTTCCTAGACTTTAACGCACATTAGTCCCTCCAAGATATCTGGATGCATTCTGCTTCTCTTCTCGTCAAGAATTCGATTGCTTGCGCTAAAAGCTTGCTCCGATGCTACCGTTGACACTGGAGTTGTCAGAATGTCACGAGCTATTATGGACAGTGTTGGAAAACGATCTGTCTTACTCTTCCACCACTGTAAGATGTCTAGTTTGTCGTCATCGATTATAAAATTTGCTTCAAAATATTTGACTAGTTCCGTAGACGCTTGTGTTGAGGATGATCCTGCCGTTTTCTCTTTCTTCTTCAAGAAACTCCACGACGATCCTTTAGGCCCCGAACTGGTAGTTGACGACGAAGTTCCCTGTTCTTTTTTACCCATGCTATATTTTGCTTCATACAAACTAAAAACTTTTTCTAACATTTTCTTAGAGTCAGTAATACTTAGTTGCATATCTACTTTTAAATTCTTTGCGGTAGCAGTCATCAATGATTCAGTTCCATCTACTTAGCACCTAGGATCTAAAATGGTTGCCAATGCATATAACATAGGACAACCTTACCAATAACTTTTAAATTTATTTTTCATTAAGTTAACTATATTTCCAAAAAGTTGTGTAGCCCTGTAATAAGAAAATGTTTTTGAAATATTAAATAGTTGATGTAAAGCTAAATGTGCAGTAGGATAATAAACTCCAGAAAGTAATTCAGTAGCATTGTAAAAAACTTCTAAAAATTTAAAAAAATACTCAGCAATCTGCCAATCAGGATCGAAAATTAAAATTTGATCGTTCTTACTGTTTACGTATGTCGTGATAAGCTGTGAATATGGGAGTGCTGCCTTCAACATTAAATATGTTGAATTCCACCTATGTCTCACGTCAGTTGGAAACTTTCTTGGGCGCATCTGGCTATTCCTGCAATATTGTTTGAATTCTTGGAGCCGAGCTCCAGAACTAGATATGAAGGATAATGATTCTCTAATATTTGTAAGATTAGCAGAGATATGTTCAATTCCTGCCTGAACTACTAAATTAATTATGTGACATGCACACCGTTGATGAAAAATTTCCCCTCCAAATGCCGGTTTCAAACTACGTTTAAACAGATTAATTACAACTGTATTAGCTGACGCATTATCAAAAGTAATTGTTAAAACTTTATCTTCCATCCCATAAAACCCAAAAATTTCCATTATTGTACTGAAAATAGCTGTTGCGTTAT